>NC_083499.1:0-301647 GCF_905332965.1 Bombus pascuorum | reverse complement strand
AACTTAGTTCACTTTTTAATTACTTTTTCGTTAGAATCTTTTAATAAGGCACTTATGACCACCTGTGTATGTGACACTTTTTTTCTTATTTTTACTCATAGAATGCGCTAACTTCTTTGTACTCGTCGTGTAAAAGTTTATGCTTTGCAACCAATGTCGCTTAATTTCTTAATTTCTTTGCTCCTCAAACACGTTGACGTTAAAAAGCATCTAAATAGACAACATTTATGATATATCAATCGATAAAATCACATTTCTATTTTAAACCTGTTGCAAGGTTGCTACCAGGATCGTTAACATTCCAAGAAGAACAAATGAAACAACGAAAGACGAGGTTCGTAAAAAAAAAAAAAAAAAAAGAAAGAAAGAAATGAAGAAGAAGAGAAACATTCTCGTCTGAAATCGATATAGCACAGTTCGATGGCGCGAATTGCGAGTTGGACTGGATTATTCAACCTGCGCCTGGACAGGTGTTCTCGAATCTTTCCCTCTAATATAAAAGGCCACTGGCAGGATGAGGTTGTGGCCGACCGACACCCCCTGGGGCTGGATCTCCGAACCGGTCCTGGGAGGACGTTTATACGCCCGTTCTGATCATTTCACCTTGTCAAGTTTCTCTGATACGTGTGAACGAATTTCCTCCGTTCCACTTTCGGGCCGAGATTTTCTGCGATCGTTTAAACGATATCTTGAGTGCAGAGATTGCGGTTTTGAACGTGTATTAAAACGCACGTGTATGATACAGAGATGAGAAAATGAATAACCGAACGAAGGAATGCGGATCTGATCGGTGATTTCTGATTAACCGAATACAATCATAAAGATAAGTATTAGCTTTGAAAGTGTCGCATACAGTGGCGGGTAAGAAAGTTAAAAATTAATACATTACGAGTTTTAGTAACCTTTGTAGCAAAGATTGTTGAGCATATTGGTAACAGTTTCTGTATATACATATGTATACAGGGCGTAACAGAACATGTGGCGCTTACTTCGAGAACTGATTGTAGCAAAACAGTGAAAAAATCTGAAAAAAGTGAAAAAATACGCATATGCTTTATCTGTCTTCGTTTATGAGATATAACGAATCTATTGCGTACGCAACACCTATTGAAAATATTGAAATACTAATATTCAGAATAGAAAAAGCTTTTCAAGAAATTCGGAAAATGTCGGGAATTTTTCAGAGTATAACCAGATCCGTGACAAGTCTATAGGTTAGCCTTGAAGCTAAGTAATAATTTTGAGCATCCTCTGTAAACATAAATATATCACGGCAAAGCAGAAAATTTGTTACATTTTATAAACAAAAACAGATAGAATATATGTTTATATGACATTTTGTCATCGGTTTTTAGGTGTACAATCAACTCCCAATGTGGATCCCACATGTTCTGTTATACCCTGTATAGTAAATATAGGATAATCGTATTATAATCAAGCAGAGAGCGATTCTACGTGAAAAAATAAGAAAAAGATTTGGTATAACATTGTTTCATTTAAGGCTTCATTTTCAGGAAAATCAACTTTGAAGATTTGACAAGTATACTTAAATTTGACTAATTCCGGACTGAACAAAGCTAAATAATCGATAGAGTTTTATATTACATTTGAAAATAAGTAAAAAATGTAGAATAACATTTTTTCATAAGGTGCTTTATTTTCGGCAAAAGTGAATTTGAAAATTTATCATGCGAGTGTACAAGACCAGTTTTTAATTTAACATGTTTAAACCTTATTTTCTTGAAAACGAGACTTTAAACGGAAAATTTTATTTTACATTTTTTTACTTATTTTCATATATATAATAACTTGCTGTGACACACCCAATCAATATTTAGCCTCGTTAAAGTATACTTGGCAAGTATATATATTTTTAACTTATTTTTTCATATATATCGAAGTGCATCCGAATTCGTACATCGTCCCGTCCTATATAATACATACCAATTCTGATACGTATTATATTTATTATATAATATAAAATGTATTTATTATATAGTATATGATACATATTATATTTATTGCAAAACTCTAACAAATTTTGCTTCATTTAATATTAATAATGTACACATGATACGAATAAATTAATAGAATTATAATAAAATAATTAAAAAAATAAAAGCAGTGAAAAGTATACAATTTAAGTTAACATGAGAGATCGACCAAATACTTATGACCGATATTATATTGATTGCAGATTGGTAGTTTTAGTGTTAGTGAATTAACTGAAACGTACGATGATAATTACTTATCCACACTTTTTTATCGAACATTTCGCATACAAAATCACCAAACCTCGAACATTCGCCATTTCGAATTGGAAACTACGGGAGGGTTTTTTAAACACCAACGATCGGCAAATGTTTGTGTCGGTGCTTTCATTGGCGACCCTCGATGATATTTTCGTGCGTTCTAAACGGTTTCGAATCGGATCGATTTTGTTGTAATAACGTGACAGGGTAAATAAGGGATGGACAGGGAAAAAACACGACGTTCATTTCAGGGCGATTTGAAACGAACGTTTGTTTGAAGTAGTACGCTTGAATGGACAGAAAATAAAATTCGTGATGTTGCGGATAGTGGATTTGATCTTGAGTGATCTGTCGAACTTGTAGAGATTTACATGTACATACAAGTTAATGTTTTCTCGATGGATCACCTAGGTTGAAGAATTTCAAATTATTAATATATAAATAATGATTGTAATATTGGTCGTTTTATGTTGCTTTTATTTATTTATTCTAAAGTGGTCACATTAACAATGAAGTTATCAGTGATCATCAGAAGTAAATAATTAGTGATTACGTATTTACAAGATTAGATGATACTCAACTATATAGAATATTGAGTACATTTATACGTTCAAAAAATACCGACGCATTATGAATGCTTTTAGAATTATCCACGTCAGAGTCAAATTCATCTTTCTTCATGTTGTTTCATGTTGCTCTTGCTACTACATTTCTATGAAAATGACTATCCTGTGTAATAACTTTGTTTGTGTATCTTTGAATGATTATCAAAGATTTTTAAAAAGTCTTATTACCTCAAAGCTTTCGTTCTTTTATTAAAAAATATCAATATGTGCATTTCTATATTCTTCACATTATTTGATGATTACTCATGAATGAAATTGTTTCAAATATTGAAACAATTAGCGTTCTAATATTATATAACCTTATTAATAACTTCTATAACGCTAATATAGTTCCACGTTCCTACAATAATTACCCAATGCTACTCTACTACTACGTGAACAATCTTAAAATTTTGCAACTTATCAACTTTATGGTTCTATCATTCTATGAATATAATTCTGTAATATTAATCTCAATAATTCAGTAATAAAAATTTCACTATGCTTTCAATCCTAATTTCCCAACATTCTACATCCTCTTACTAACGTGTTCCGGCATTGCCATCTTTTATCTCTCAATTTCACTATTTTACAATCGTACGATTCTACAAATCTACAAATTTATGTACAACTACTCAACGTCCCCTACTCCACATAGTTTTACACACCTCTTACTAGCATCGTACCATACTGCTACATTTTATATCCAATACCGTCGCAAAATTCTTCGCTCTCGCACGTCGTCATAGTATATTTACGCAATATCCAAATTCAATTCACGCTTCCGTAATTCTACCATTTCATTTCCATGCCATTCCATATCTTTTCATCGCTTGGAAAGAATATGACGACCCATTAGATTCAATTTATCGCGTGAAACGAAACGAAACATCCTAGGCTTCGTACTCCGTATCCGTACATTGTCCCGCGCACGGTTGAATCATGTTGTCTCGTACATAGTGTACAACGTACGTACATCACGCATATCCGCGCGCTAGTTTATTGTTACTAATAAATCTACTCATTTGACAAGCCTTCTGTCCCAAGTCCTCGACTCTACACTCGCGAAATTGTCTTATCCTCGCACTCCTCTTATGCGTGGCGTGCCAAACGAACGTCCGTTTTGAAACGTTCTCCACAAAAATCCCAATTTTCATAGCACTACAACAACATATTAGAGATTCCGATTGGTGCTCTATGACTCTATATGATTTACAGATGGAATATATATGACATTGGGTTACAAAGGTACATAATTAAGCAATTACCGTAGATATCTTTTTATCTTCATATTGTGCATTGCACAAGATGTTCCAGAAATCGTGAAAGCAGGTGGAATCATCGTGTAAAAATAAGTCTGTAAAGTATAATAAAATCTTTTTGTACGAGGCTTCGTTTTAGATGAAATTGCTTTTGGAAATTTATTAACCGTACTTGAACATGGCTCGTTGCTACTTTAGATGTACAAAATGTAGATGAAAATAAATCGAAAATGTGGAATAATATTTTTCACAAGACGTTTTGTTTCCGCGAAAAATAAATTTGAAAATTTAATAAATTCCTGGGTGTGTAGGTCAGTTTTTAACTGAACATATTCGAACTCTAGCTTCTTCAAAATGAAATCTGAAAAGGAAAAATTTAATTTCGCATTGTCCGCTTATTCTCGTATGTAGAATAAATACCGATTCGACTTCTTTCTCCTGTCTAGTTCGGAATTAGCCATGTTCAAGTTCAACACTTCATGAATTTTTATACTCATTTTTTTTTAAAACAAAGCCTGGAACAGAAAGGTTTTATTCTATATTTTCCTCTTACTTTCGTACGAGAAATCAGAATCTTCCCGGTTCTGTTACGATTTCTGGAACATCCTGTATAAAATATTTAAAAACTAGAAATTATTAAATTAAATTTAATTTTGAAATCCGATTGTTGTAATTATGTTAGACAAATTTGAAACTAGTCCGAAAAGGTACATAGAAATTACAAGATATTTGTTACAAAAATATACATATTTAGCGCAAAATTAGTATACAACATGAATATAGTGGCATAATAGAATAACAGAATAGAATCATAGAATAGAAAAATTCTTGAACTCCGTGGAAAAATAAAAAAGTCTTTAAAATAATCACGCAAAATAAAACTACAAAATGCAGAACATGCAAAATTTTTCTATAAGAAAATAGAGCATTGTGGAGCTATGAGATTATAAAATTCTAAACCTCTGACAAAAGCAGAATGAAAGTGTAGAACAATAGAACTGTGGAATTATAAGGTTACACAACTACAAAACAGAAATATTGTACAATTTTTAAATACTAGGGGAGATAATAAAATAACGTTAAAAATAACCGAGCAATTCTACTTTAAAAAAAAATTGTTTTACAAAGTCATAGAAGTCAAAAACCAATAAACGCAACAGATATAAGTTTCCAACATAGTATAGAGACATTTAAAACAATCCAGAGATTTTGTTCCAGGAAAAGGCACAAATTACAGACATAATCGCAGACATAACAAAATTAAGAAATCATAAAATCTAATAAATCTACAAATACGAATTTCCGAATGAAAGAATTCTATTCTCTAAAACGAACTATAATACATCTATTATTCAAAACCTGCTGAAGATTCTATAAGGGAGCTCCATCAAATCTAAAGCTACTGTTACGGCGCGCTAGACAGTCAGTGCGACGTACCTTTCGGTCTGACCGCCGACGCCTATCTCTCATCAAACTGACCTGCAGTAACCTAAGGAACCACCATAAACCGAATCTTTTCAACTTACTTTCGATTCATACAAATATTATTCGGTTTATGGATGGTCATTTGAACAGTCATTAGGTTTATTGCACTCTCTTGTTAATTACGGGGAAAGCAGATGTGTCCCGTTAAATGGCGGGTTTTTCCCAAGAACAAGGACACCCATGAGCCAAATATGCAGGAGACTTTCTCCTCGCATTATGTGTATTAATATTGGCTAAAAACCAATGGGCATCGCGGATCGTTACCCTCACTATTCTACCTAAAGGTGTGAACAACGAATCCGCGTCCTTGGTTCAGCAAGGGTACACCCACATCGAGCTTTCCTCCTAAACAAGACGAGATGGGTCAATCACTGTTCTACTGTTCTTCAATCAGTCAAGTAAACTGTTCATCAATCAGTCAGTCACTGCTCTTCTACTCCTTAGACAGTCAAGTCACTGTTCTTCTACCACGCAGACAGTCAAGTCTCTGCTCTTCTACTAAGCAAGTCATTCAAGTATAATTCTAGCCACCGAGGCACTAACTTCAATTGACGCCAACGAGACAGTCAATTCTTGACGTCAACATACTTCGGACGGTTCTTGCACTCATTCGGCAAGCTAGTCTAATAGTTTCACACGATATCGGGATTCATCGCGTTAACCGGTATCCATTACAACATATTTCTATATACGTTCTAAGTGTTGTGAAAAGTGGCAAAATAAATAAAAATATATAACTGGAGACTACAGTTATTTCAATATAACCACCCCTATTGTCGTAACTGAAATCAGGGGATCGCCCTGCTCGCGGTGTCGATTCGTAGATCGTAACGGGAATTTACGACTCCCGTTGACGCGCCTAACGGAGACGCGTCTCCCCGCGACTGGACGAACAAACAGCTACGTATTGAATCTTTTGATACGTGTTATCTCTCTCTCTCTCTCTCTCTCTCTCTCGTGCATCCCTTCTCTCGATTTTTATTCTCGAAAGTTGCTATCACGATTCCATCGCAGTTTATGCATAGAAACTAGAAGAAGCAGAAATCCCATCTTTCTTGCTATCGTTACAGAGGATCGCGTGCTCATCTTTTGCTTCACGTACTATTTCTGCCACGTCTACCGCATAGTCGTTTCCCTTATACCAGTAGAACTTCAAGATCGTGTTTCTTCTTTCCTCTTCCATGGTGAAACCCTCCTCCAAGCGTTTAAAATGTATGAACATGTTCCAGGTTAAAATTGAAATTATATATAAGATATTTCGTTGAACTGCTTCGATGCTTGTGACGTTATCAAGAAGAAATGGGTACTCGTGTTAAACCTACTCGAAGTTCATGTACGAAGAGCGCTACAGGTCTTACGGAGGAACGTTTTATGAACTTTTCTTTCATCCCCCTTTATAGTGTCTGAAAGCGTATACAGACTATTCGTATTATTACTTCTCCGAGGCTTTTTGTAGGTGATGAATTTATAACGACATAGGAGAGCTTTATTATTTTTAGTATTTACAAATTTTTATTATTTTGTTATTTACAATGGTGCTTCTTTACAATTATTATAATTTAATATCGTTTGAAATAGATTTGTTAAAATGGTGTAATAAGAACCTTTGGATTATTTACACAATTTTATTATTTTCGCTATATATATAATTTTATTATTTACGAAGTTTTACTATTTCTACTATTTATAAAGTTTCGCTATTTTTATTACTTACAAAACTGTATTACTTCTTATGTGTACATAGGTTTTTTTAATTTATCATAATTTTTATGTTATGACAAGACCATGAATATTTCTAAATTCATAATTACAATTCTTTCTTAGCGAAACCTTCTCGTTCCCCATGTTTGTAACAAATCTACCAATTGCGAAAAATATGTTGGAAACTAATAGTCTAAACACTGTAGATTACATTCGACATGCATATATTTTTGTTTTCAATCTTTTTGATATTTTAAATATTTTTCATTTTTTGTTAGGATCTTTTCTTTTTCTCCAAAATCTCTTGCGTTTTTGCTTTTGATATTTTCACTGGGGAACGAACTAAATTATTATTTACACAATTAGTACAACGTTATACTCATAGTCGGCGAAGGTCAAAGCGGAGTATGTAACTCACTTTTACTAATTGTTAATTTTGCGTTTGAGAGAAACTTCTCGTGGAGGAACGAGATAATCAAACTTAACAGATTAAACTTTACATTCAAAACATCAAACAAGGCCAATTTAAAATTGAATTTCGTGTGACTTGCATATAGTGTAATATATTCTATGTCTGTAGTCTCTTAATAATAATTAAATTATCCTGGATTCTACAGATTATATAACAATTCAGATTTTCAGATCTTCAATTAATGAATAAACGAGGCATGATAAAGTGAATAAAAAAAAAAGAAACTAGACATGATTCTTACCCTCTAATTTTGTTTTATGATGTCTTTTCGATGTTAAAGCTACGATTTCGCCTAGTTGCATGAAACACTCTATAAATATTTATGAGGCCGTAACTTTCGTATTCATTAATACAAGTACTGTCAGCTAGGAGTTAAAGGAAGCTCCCTAACACCATTACTTAGACTGTACTGCAGCTGATTTTTTCTTCTGCTTAATGTATTTAATTATAATATCGACACTTCATTATCATAACAATATTAATATGAGATCGAGTGAGGTCAAGTTTAGACTATTTTTTCTTCATATATAGGTAATATTTCGTGGGTAATTAAGAAATTTCAATATTTATTAAGTGGAGTGAGAAATGAGTGACACTGCCATTTAACAATTGAGGATTCATATTTTCTACCATTAATAATGTTCTTCGTTGTACCATTATTTTTAATCTAACGATTAGAATAATATATATACATAATCATATACTGATATATATATTATCATATATATATATATATATTCGATGTTTTGAAAAATAAAGACACACCTGATTTTACTTCCTACGACTATTTCTTATTTTCTAACGTAAAAGTTTCATCAAAAGATACTAACTGAAAGATGATTGAAAAAGTGAAACGAAAATAAATTGGAAAAATAAAAATTCCTTATCTAAGATCATTTTTCCAAAAAGGTTTACAAAGAAAGAATCATTTTAAAACAGAAAAGGAAATGATATTCGACTGATGAATAAATAAAGTTTCACACGTTAAAATCTCAATCTATAAAATCATACTATTTTTTACTATAAAATATACACACAAAAATATACAAAAGAAAAATATAAATATTCAGGAGAAATACACAGAAGAAAAATACGCAAAAATATGCAGAAGGAAATATATACACACACAGAAGTGAATATATACAGATATAAAAAAAATTTTTTCCATACAGATCGCTTCCACTAACGCGCAAAGATATTCAATTCGCCTCTCGTGCATAGCTTTCAACCCCTTAACAGAAAACCGAACAGCAGCATACCAAAATTTAGGCTCATAAAATTATTTTCCTTTTTCATCTTCCAGTATAGGAATTATTCTCAATTGCCTAGAGAATCTCTGTCCAATTACGCAATATCATCCCCGGTTGACAGTCGACCATTAAACCAAAGAAACGACAGTAACCGAATGCACGCGCCGAGCACAGGGACGAGAATTTTTTTCGGGGTGGCATACGCGCCATTTCCAACTGTACAAAGTGGCCGTAATATTGGTGGGATGTAATTAACCGTGAACTTTAGCGCGTAACACCGGAATAATTGGTTTGCAACGGCGGAATCGCCGCGAGATCGAACCGGACACCAGCTGGATTTAATAAAAATCCAGCTTTGGTTAGTCGGTTAATTTCAACCCTCTCCCGTGCGCCTTGGTAATTCCGTCGACTTCGTTTCGTAACGGGAAAACTTCGTTATCTGGTTTAATTCGATAGAACTAATAACGTCCGGTGTTGATACCAAAATCAAGTTTAACCCGCGAGTTCCGCTTCTTTTTTTACTCTTTTAGCGGCCGGCCATATATGTGGCGCGGAATATTTCCGAATGGAAATTTTTATCAGAGCGTTAGCTCGTTCAGTACGAAACATTTGAAATTGGAAATGTTTCCTCCGATGTGAAGATCGATGTTTATTTCGTAAGTCCTGTGTACAAGGTTTTATATGTGCTCTTTTTCTTTTTTAGGAACGAAATTTGTTATGTGAATTAAATTTTACAAATTTCATTGAATTTTAATAATTAACAGCGATTGAATATTATATTGTACTTATTGTATATTAGAATTTCATATTATATTTCTAATTTCTCCTACAAGAAACATTTTATTCTGAAGAATAAAAGAAGACAAGACAATACAAATAAACACAGTACTGTTACAGTGGCCTACTATTAGCACATATATACCCATATTTTACAATGAAGTCTTTTTTATCAGATTCTATATATGCGCATACAGTTTATTCTCACAGTATCAAATTTTATGAAAATGGTCATATGAAATTACTTTTAATTAATTTTACTTACAAATTAATTTTTAATTAATTTAATTAATTAAAACTAATTAAGTGATAAGAGTTGATTATTGACGCCGAAATAAGATGAAAATTGAGAATAAAAGAATTGTGTTTCCGGCTTCGTTTTTTAGTTATTGACAACTAAAAATCGGCCAAAATATCCCTGCTCGCTAGCAAACTTTCTTACACGAACGAAAGGAGGTCGTGCTAAGCAGCAGGGCGCACAGTGATTTCGATCAGACAATACATGAGAGGAAGACCATGGTATTCGGAGATGTAACCAACCTCGCGCAACGTTTTGCAAAAGAAAAGCTTGAACATTAAAATTGGTTATTCGTGGAAATCTATAAGAGCATATCAAAAACCGCTCTATGAAATTTCCGAGTAGAAAGGATTGATGTTTCCTCTAATCCTTTGCCTCCGCGAGTGTCCACAGCAAAATTGCAGACGCACTGCGATAGTTCCGGCCGCGAGTGTTCACAAAAGATACAGCAAATTACAATAGATGTTACATATATCTTCCCTTTTCTTGTAAATAGAGCCTGACTTAAATTTAAAATTTTAAAATCTTTAAAATTTTGCCGCATTGTCTTCATGTGTCCCCAATAGTAAAAATTAAGAGGATTTAGATTTGGGGGTCGAGCAGGTTAAAGCACAAGTCCTCTTCGACCGATCCACCTGTTTCCAAAGCAACTGGTCAAGTGCTCTTCACTTCGTTGGTAGAATGTGGTGGTGTGTTGGATTTTCCGACTCATCCATTTGCAAAGATTTTTTCTTCTTGGATTTTCTTGAATACATTTCGCAAGTTTTAACAGACCGGTATCCCACAATAGTTGGTCTATTTTGCAAAATATCTTTGCGCTGAGTATAGTCCTATTGGGATATGTTTCGGTGTATAAACTTCGCGCTTTTGTGCTGTTGTCGTCTGTTGCACCGTAATAAAAGGGCATGTCCGCAAGTTCTCCAAATGTATACGTATTGTAATAAATATGGCTACAATATAAACACTGCTACACTGCACACAATACTCACCACGCGTATTGCACACATAGTACATATATATAACTAATTATACATAACATATATAAATATGCTATAATAAATAAAATATTGTACCAATATATCTTTTAGTCGCCATAAATACGTTCAGACGAATTAAAATTACCGCGTAAAGCCACGTGAAAGCTACTTGGCGAGTGTTAAATGCCGGATTTTCATCTGGCAATCCCTTTGTTCATCCAGACGGTTGCGTATCCAAAGCCGCGAAAAAAGAAAAAAGAAAAAAACGCAACGCGTCAATATAAGTCAGCTTTTTTTTTATATGTGGGGAAATCTTCATGGACATCCCCCCGCTCTTCTGGGAAACGGCGGGGTAGTGTCGGACTTTACCGATTAAAACCCCACGGTGGACCGCCTGACGCTCAACAGGAATGCCTCGGGACCTCTTTCGAATTACTGCCGGAGCACTCCTGCGTCTTCTCCCATCTGAAGGAGTCGTTCCTTGGTTAGTTCGGGCACTGGGAGGGACTACCCCTCTCAACGCTATCCTCTGGGTCGTCGTGGCCATCTGAAGAGATCCCAGATCCTCCTCGGCGTGTCGGCCCCTATGACAACCTAGGGCGACGCAGGGCCGCCTTTCGATGCGGAACCGTGCAAGGGTGGGATATTCTCACCCTCTTTCGCTCAGTTCGCACCTTTATGAGCATTACGCATTCGTAATATGAGCGGACTGCGAGGAACTCGTATTGCCCCCTCAGCATCGCTTTCACAACTAACGAGGGGTCTAAACTCTCGCCAATCGCTAGTCGCAGAATACGACGAGGATCCTCCCACGCCGGACAAAACTCCAACGTGTGTTGGGCCGTGTCCTCGTACTCTCCGCAGTAACGACAGATGTTTGTCACCTCTCTTCCGATTTTCTGCAGGCATTCTCCGAATACTCCATATCCTGCGAGCACCTGCGTCATCCGGAAGGATAACGGAAGTCCTCCGCGATCCCTCTAAGCCTCCCAATTTGGCAGAACCGCCGACACATACGATATCGTCCGGTATCCCCTTACGATCCTGATGGCGATCGTCCTATGAAGCCTCCTCAGCAAGAGCAGTGGCAACAAGCTTTTCGTGGAGCAGCGTCTCGTGCTAACAGCGTTCCCCGGCCAAGTCCAACGTGTCGTCCGCGTAACACATCATGCATGTGTCTGGGAGCATAGGACAGCGAGGCACCGCGTCGTAGCCGATGATCCCAAAACCGAATCCTGCGGAACCGCACTCGATGGGCTGTAACATCATGGCCGGTGTACCTGATCCATCTGTCGCTCAGTTAGGCCCGTATGATACGAATGATGTATGTAGGCACCTCGAAGAATTCAAGGGCCTCCATTATCCCGTCCCAGGATATGGTGTTGGACGCATTGACTATGTCTGAAGAGACTGCCAGCGCTATGCCACCCCAGGACACTATGGCCCGCGACATGCTCTGTACCCGGTTCACCGCATTCATCGTCGAGCGGCCCTGCCGAAAGCCGTACTAGCTTTTGTGCCAACCGGGCACTCGCCCTGACATGCCCTGACTTGCCTCCAGACGGGCGGCAATAACTTTTTCGAAGAGTTTGTCCACTTCATTCAATAGGCACACTGGACAATACGCGGACAGCGAGTCCGTGGGTCGTCCCTCCTTCCGAAGCAGGACCAGCCTCGCCATGTGCCATATCCGAGGGTAGGCTCCCTCCCTCAAACACCGTGTAAATAGATGTCGTAATCTGGGGGCCATGACCCCCATTGTCATCGCCCATATCCGGAGGCCATCCCCCTCGCCGCATCCAGCATCTCCTCCTCCGCAACCTCTAGTTCCTCCCTCCACTCCACTGTCCAAGTCGAGGAAGTGCGCGACTGCTCCGAGCTGTCCTCCTGTGACAGGAACAGTGTGCGAATGACCTCCTCCAGCAATGCCAGATCCGTATTTGCCGTCAGGAGTGGGGTCTTTGGACGCAGTTTCTTCATCACCATCTTGTACGGACGACCCCACGGGTCGGATTTGACTGACTGGACGAGGTCCATCCAGGATCGGGCTTTAGCAATTTTGATCCTCCGCTGTAAGATGCGTCGCGTCCCTCTATATGTCTCGTAGCAGAGGGAGATCTCTTCCTTATCACGAAATCGCCGACGGCGGACTCTCTGGGATCGCCTGCGAGCCCGAACGCACCTCACCCGCAGCTCTCCGATCTCCGAGGTCCACCAGAACATAGTCCCGTTCTATATAGCACCAGGCATGGAGTGCGTCATCGACGCATCACATGCCGCGTTCATGTCTCAGCGAAGGCTCTCCGCCTCCTTGTTTACATTTGTCTCCTCTGTACGAGTGTTCCAGTTCCAGGCCGCGACAATGGTTGCCGCCTGCAGCATCTGGCTGTCTCTATCCTTGATACGCCACCTTGATGGCGGGAGGGAGCGTTCCATTCCCCGAATGCTGCAGGCCTCTCCCGCGGGCATCGACTCCGGCCCAACCTCCATAAATACAGAGAGATTGTCTGAGATAGTCTCAACCCTCTCAGCTATTCTCCAGCCTGAGACCTGGAACGCATTGGGGGCGTCCCATGTAATATCGACGACGGAACACCCTCTCCACGCCACGCATGTACTGGTTGAGCCTCTGTTAAATAAGAGGAGCTCGAGGCCCGCAGCCCAGTCAAGCAGCACCTGGCCATGAGCGTCCATCCTTGTGTTGTCCTATTGCGAGGAGTGAGCATTAAAGCCCCCAGGACGAAAACCTGACCCTCACGCTATCGCCAACCCCGTCCAGGAACTCCTCAAATGCGAGCAGGCCGCTGTTCGGGGAGGTATATACGCCCACCACCACCATCCCATCCCAGCCCAGCTCGAGCAGCGTCCCTGCGGCAGATTTCTTTATCAAGTCCATATCCATGGCCTCCCCCTGCTATGTACCACACTCGTGATCCTTTCCTCTTCTTGCGGTAGGTCTCTCGCGCTATTATCCTGCCTCCTGTCCACAGCAGGCTCTCGAACCTGGTACGTCCTTTTAGTTTTTGGCGGGACGCATGCCGTCCCTCCTACTCTGTGAGCGGCAGGCCCACCGAGCGACTCACAGAGCGGACACCTGGGCACGGAGGCAGGGCAGCTCTTGATCTGGTGACCGGTGTCTCCGCACCTGTAGCATAGCTGCCGCCGGTCTACCATAGAGCCGCAGGTCGCTCTAAGATGTCCCATGCATCTATACCATGCATCTATAGCATGTCTCATGCTCTATGCATCTATAGCATTGTAGGGGCCTGTTCAGGATGGCTTCGACCCTTGCCATTTACTAACCCATAGCAACTCCTCCCGCTCGAATTAGTTGCCACGTTGTTACCGTCGAACACCTTATTCAGACTGATCCAAGACCACATCTGGAGATTCTGATGTCTCCTACTCGAACTTCAAGTGCCCTGCATCCTCCGCCCCCGCCAGGGTGTTCTGAAGCTCCTCCTTGCCGACCGAGATGTCGATCCCAGTCACCCTCAGCTCCGCCGTTCTTGTTAGAGCTGCGACATTTACCATGGCCAGGTTCAGGGCTAGTGCTAACCGTGCTGCAAGCGCGGGTGCCTTATCTCTCCCTTGATCCCCAGGAACTTCCAGAATGATGCTCCCAGTCATCGCCTTCTTGATTTCCATTTGGTCAATGCCGACTTCAGCTAGCGGGACTTTCTGTCTTGCCGTCACCAGCATTTCGGCGTATGATGAGTCACCGCAGATGACAGCGAAAGGTGTGGGAGCCACCAGCTTCCTGTTCCCCTGCATTGGCTCTCCTTTTGGGGGCAGTTGTGAGGCCCCCGGCGCCTTGGCAGCACCTGATCTCTTTATACCCTTCTTTTTCTTTCTAAGCTCGACCACATTCCATTGATTACCCTCCCCCCTGCCCCTTCGCGGGCGATAATATTTGAGTGGCATTACCCGCAACCGTGGTTGCCTTCCATTGCCGTGTTTTTGGACTATGACGCCAGTCCTGTAGGCATTCTTCTAGGGCCCTCATTAGTGAAGGCCTGAGCTCTTCAAATTTCCTCTCGCGGACAAAGAGACGGTCTCTCTCCTCCCCATCATCCTTCTTAGGCCCCTTCTTAGCTCTAAAGTGGAGGCGTCGCACAGTGCACTCCCCTGACGGACGCACATGGCCTTTCCAGATTGCTCTTTCCAGAGGACCTCGATCTCCTTCTCCAGTACCTCCACACGCATCTCCGCCAGCCTGACAGCTCTAGTGCTGCAGGCGGACCCGGTCCTCCATGTCAGCTCCATCGTACCGCCTTGCCGCCTCCTTTAGGGTCTCAATGTAGGTGTTTTTCGGATTCGACGATGTTGTTGCCATATTCATTATCTCCTCTACCTGCCGAATTAGCTCGGCTCCTATGTCAGGTGTGGAGGATGTTCTCATCTCCAAGGCCAGTTCCGTAGGTACATTTGGAGTTGTGGATGTCAGTTTCCTTTTTCTTCCCCCGGACGTCGTTGATCAGAACGAGGCCCCATAGGTCAAGGGCTCCGACGTCCGAACTCGCACTTCCCTGCGAGATTTCTGCCGTGGTGGTTCTGGTGTCTGGATTCGGCGTTTGGTGCCATGACGAGGTTCATGACTGAACCCTCTGGTCTGTCCATCCTACCTGCAATCCTCTTGGATTTCCTGATCACCTTTGACGGAAACTCTATTCCTTCCTCCATATCCTCCCTTCTGCTAGTATTATCCTCGTCAGACGCAGGAGCACGTCCGGTGGCGACCCACTCCTGAACGGCTGTGATCGTGAGGTGCCGACACAGTAGGGCCCTACGCGAACGTGCTCTTAGTAGTTTCCGAGGTACGGCGGCTCTACCGTCGCGCGTCGTAAGATATCTGTGCCTGCCTACGCGTGCCCCGAGACGTACTCGTGTGGCGGCGCTGTCGGCGCGTGTTCTAATATGGCCTCCTTACTGCCACTTCGTCGACAGGGCTGAATTTTCTTTACTTTCCTGTCCCATCCAGTCCGTCACTTACCAGTTTTCTTACGCACTTTTGCACACACAAACTGGCACAACACTCTAGTCCATTTTTTTCGTCGTCTTTCCTTATTTTTACTATAATTTCGGTTGCAGAGTACGAAACGACGTGAACGTGTCCTCTCTGCATGCTGCCATCTTCGGAACCCCTCTCAATATAAGTCAGCTAGGGACTCTTGATTTCCTTTCGCCTGAATCGTCGCCGAATATAAAAATTCGTCGGCCGGAAACCACGCTCATGCCCCGCGCGCCAATAAAATAAACTCGCGATATGCCAGCTTCTCCGACGAAACGCAGCCTCTTCACGAGAAGAATAAAGTCGAGTTCTCCGCGTAGTTTTAATAAAACTATGGATTGTAAAGTTTCCGTGCGGTGATGCGATCGCCATAGTAATTCCTGGATAAGTGGTCGTATTTTTTCCTCGGTAAAGCTTCGCGAAGTCACATAGTCGGTTTTATTACTTGTTTTTTTATGAGTTGGTTGGAGGGTTTAGCGGCGAGTTATGCTCGGGCTTTGCGCGGTTAATTCGTGACTGATGGAATCGTTAAATTTTGAGTGCTCGATGATTTATGCAGTAATGGAAGTGTGGATTTTTGTATTTCGTATCATGTAAAATTCTCGATGTAGCGATTTATTTATACGATATTATTTTATATTGAAACGACCGTTATGCAGTATATTCCTTGGCATATAAAAAGTTTTCATGCTATTCATTAAGAGAAGAATTATATTTTTATTAAGATCTTAAAGTAGATGAACCTGTATTAAAAAAGAGAGGAGATAACCGTTCTCGGAACTCAGATAACTGTCAAAAAATAATTACTCGGTAGCTTAACTAACTTTCGCAAATTTCATTACTTAATTTACATCTCTAATAAAACGCCAACCTTCGTTCCATTAACTTTCTAACATCACTTAGAAAGTACCCCACCCATGCACACACATATCTACAACACTGACCAAACAGAAGCTCCCTTTAAGCTTGAACCCTCCTCGAAAGTGCAATATGTTTCAACAAATCGTTTCACGCAGCTCAAACATTTTCCGCACGACCAACTTATGAAATCTTATAATGAAGATGAACTTTATTATTAAATTTATTACTAAATTTATTCACTATTAAATATATTTGTAACATCATTTATATTTTCGGTAGAGTAAACTTCTTGCCATCTCCTAGATCGAAGAAAAATACCGAAAAACATCATACACGAATAAAAATCTCAGATTTGTATAGTACGCTCTAAAACTTCCCTCTTATTATGTACTGCCAGTTCGAATGGATCAACCAGGTTGTCACAATTGTCCTTAGTAAAATCAGTTGTTCCATCGACTAAAATTTTATTAAAGGGTGAACAGCGCACATGCATGTGCATACGGCATCGGGTGTCGACGAGCCGTTAAGGAAAGAAAGAAATATGCGGACGGCGTTACAAAAGATATGTTCGCAAACCGGTTCGTAAACATTTGGAAGAAGATCTCGCAATAACTGCTGCGATTGTGATAAACGGCGTTACATAATAACGCTGACAGAATGTGTCTCGCGCTGATTGCAGAACAAAACGGAATGCTCACGGGAAATGTAGCACGCGTACACCGCCAGATAAGAAAAACGTTGTGGTTAATTATTTGAGAGAAGTTTCAGGCTGGTTGCAATTCCCAGGGACGTGTCGTTGATGATACAACTAGAATTTAGGGCTGAGGGAATTCAACGCGCACCGGTCTGTAACGTGTTGAAACTATGAATACTTCTTGCTCTTTGGATCTATAAACATTTGCCAACCTGATGTTCAACATCGCTTAGAATGAAACCATTAACAAAATTTTGTGGCAAAAAAAGATGCTTTTTTTTACTTTTTCGTATTTCGGTGTAGGTTATACACATATATATCGGACGAAGTAACAATAAATCTCTGTTTACATGGAACGCTTCTTTATAATAATTTTTTCACAATAAGCAGTAAATGTCTTTTAATGTAACAATTTAGAATGATTCTTCTAAACTTGGTTTCCATGACATCTGGTCTATGTGTGCCTCCATTGTTTTTATCTTCTCGCAAATAAAGTAGTCTAGAGATTTTATTGCAGGAAAAGACACAAATATTATGAAATCAAGGAATCATGAAACCTAATAAACCAACAAATACAAATTTCCGAATGAATAAAAAATTCTATTTTCCAAAAAGAATTACAATAAATCTATTATTCGAGGTTCACTTATGATCCGATAAAGAAGCTCTAAGCTTAAATCTAAAAGCACATATTGAATCTTTTGATACGTATTTTCTTTTCCCTCTTTTTCTCTTTCTCATGCATTTCTTCCCTTGATTCCTCCCAAGTTTTTGATTTTTGATATTTTAATGTAGACTATGCACGTATTTGGGAGGAAGTAATAATAAGTCTTTTATCGAGATATTTTAATAAAACTTTACACTTTACATTCAAATTACTCGAACCATTCCGTCTTTCTACTAATCCAAATATATAAGATTCAGATACTTCAAACAATAATCGAAATTGATTTACCAATCACTCAAACCCAAACAGAAACTTAACCCAAATGCTAGTTGAGACGTTATCTCTTTTAAATTTCAATCATATAATAATATATATCTTATACTCTCGTTTGGAGAAGAAAGGAAACACGCGGCAAGATGAAAAAAAGAAAACGTAAATAGCACATTGGTAAAATACCTTCGGCCAGAGGTAGAAATAAATAGGTAACAAAGAGAGGTGCTCTTTAAGATGCTCTCACACGCCATCGATACCCCATAAATTTAGTTAGATCCCATCACTATAGCAAGCTGCAGGGCAATAAAAATAGCGTCGCGTAAAAGCGAGATATTAGATAGTGAACTGGCTGGAGAATCTCACGTGACTTCGTGCTTTTCTTTGATAACCGTCCCATATTCGGACGTATTCCTCGATTGATCGCTTCGCGAGAGTTTAGCGCAGGCAATATGGAAGTTTCGTACGCCGTACCTTCTTCCCACGCTCTTGCTGTTTCTTCATCTTCTTATCTTCTTTATCTTCTTCTTCTGCTTTCTCGAATCTGGAAGGATACTTCCGTATCGCGGAATAAAGATGGGTTTGTTTGCGTGATTCCAGTAAAAGTTTCGAATTTCTACGTTTGAATTTTCTATTCTTCTCTTTGCTCCAAACTTGGAACCCTCTTACTATATTTCATCATTTTCATTCTGCTTTATCTTTTGGCTAATCAAACTGATATTTCTATTGTTATCGTGAATTTGTTACCTTTCGGTAAATTGACCAAATTTTATATCGTTCGATTGTTTATTCTTTTGATCGGATTTCCTATTCTGGATCTTTTTACTCTTTCAATTTTGGAATAAATTGATTGAATTTTCTATCCTCGCGTTATCTACTTTTTCTATTCTTCAAAGAATTCATTGAATTTTCTATTTTCAAATTTTTCGTTTTTTTTTCTATTCTTGAGTGAATTTGAGGTGATAGATCGTGATAGTGAGAGGAAGAAACACTTGAGTATATTTAACAAAAGAAATTTATTATAATATATTCAAGGTGTACACTTAGCGTGGGACTCACGATTATTAAATTAGCGGTTCGCGGTATTACTGGTAGCGGTTCGCGATTCGCGATTACAAGTTCGATTTCTGGTTGACGCGTTTTGATGCGCAATATAAGTTCGGATGGTGATTGCCTAAGATGCCGAAGAACTCTGAACAATTATTATGAACTGCCACTGATTGCTTCGAACTGATATGTAACGACTGACTTTTCGTCACGATGATGCCGCAAAGGAAAACTATGTTGGGGTGTCTTAGGATGCGAGATCATCGGATTCGTTAAGGAAAGCCTTGATTCGAAAAGTGAGGGAAATGGACGCCGTTGTTAATTGACTAATTTTTGTGTTGGTGGTTGGAAAAGGATGCTAATTGCCTTTGAAAGAAAGTCTCTAGCGGGAAGCATCATACGTGAGAAAAGCAGATTTCTCGTATCTTTCCGTAGGAGGTGATAGGTTTAGAGACTGTTAAGAGAAAGACTGTCACTTTGGAGAACCTTGGCTAAATAAATCCTTAGATTCATTGCAGGTCCTTAGACTAGCTGAAAATATTCCGTGAGGATGTATCGACATCTGGCAATCATCTTATCCGAAGAATAGGGTCTTTGTGTAGCGAGCCACGGGACAGAAACCGTTGAAAAGTTTACTGTCGAGTGCCGCTACAAATTAATTGAATTTTCTATATTTGAATCCTCTATTCTTTTCATTCCTGAATGCATTTTCGATTCTCTTCTTTTGTAACTTTAAAATCTTTCATTATGTTTCTTCTGTTTTGGACATGAAATACGTACAATTACTTGTTAAATATATAGTATAATATTAAAATTATTAGTATTTTTGTTTTCATCTATAAAAGCTAACCATTTCGTTGCATAGGAATAGCAGATTTTTCGTAACATCGATCTATTTCCTACATTTATAGCCGCGCTTAGGCGAAACTAAAGCAAGGAAGTAAAAACTTAGGTTATGTCGTTTTTCTATTATGTTTTGTATGCTCGACCAAAAAGAAATTACATTTCATCTCAATCACGTGAATTATCGTGTATGATACGTCCAACAAATGTTATCATAGGTTGATTTATGTCTCTGAAATGAATTATTCAATCCGTCGTCAGCAGTGGTGGTATCCCTTAATTTAATGTATAAATGCATTCCGTTTGATTTTACGTTAGGTTACCTACTATTCGATTTAATGCTTCCCCTAAAGATTTTATTCGAAACGTCGGACATACATTTTCTCTTCTCGACGTTATTAATTTCATTTAATATTTCAATGGATAAATCTCGTTCGATTAATTTAAGAAATGATACCTAATTTACTTAATTTATAGGTCGAAATAAATACCTATAAAAAATTAGTACCCGTTGCATAGAGAATCATACAAAGTTCTCCAATGATGGTAATACGTGTCATTCCATTATTATCCTCCATCATTTTTCATTTATTCATTGTGGATCACTAATGGCCCGTGATATAATGGACAGGTTGCAAGTGATAAATATGGCACAGCTAATGACATTATTATGCGTTTCACGATGATATGCCGACATTTCAATGATAAAAACATCAGCATAATAATTCAGGAAGCTCAAATGAAAACGTTCGCTTAATCTGAAAGCTTTAAAACGATTTTATACTTCGTTTTAAAATATTAATTCCGATGTAAAAATATCATGCATTTCTTTTTAGCTTATGCTAAATCCAATTTAATTTAATTTGTAATTGAACCTTTCAGAAACCACATTGATCGAAAAATTAATCTTATACATGTTCGTCTTTCTTCTAGGAAAACAAACATATATTTCAATTCTGTTAAATAAAATGTTCGTCATATTACACAATATAATTGCTATAAGTGTGTCTGTAATTGTATTATAGAAGAGTGGTGTTTAACAATTAAACACATCGATTACATATTAAAACACATTAAAGCATCGATGAAGATTGATTTCGTAGACACGTTTAATTTTTATTCGACGATAAGTTAAATTATAATTCACTTTCCCTAATACTGATTTTGACTAGTGGAATACGTTATTATCTAAAGTATCGAACAATTTGACATGAGTCGTCTTTTTAATAAAGCGATAAACATAATTTTCAAAAATTTACCCTGTAACTTAATACTCTTTATATCATGTCTTTACGAGAAATGTACCTACTTATAGATTTAAAATATTTATTACTTGGAAACTGTGTACCCGGATAATGAGATCAACATTTCTAGAAAATGACACGTCATGGATCAGTGTGGCCATCGAAAGCCTCAACTCGGAATGAAAATTTCAAAGGCGTCCTAATTTTATACTACTCCAACGTACAAGAGATGTAATTCTAAGTTAATTCTAAATTAATAAAAGAAAAATGGGAATAAAGCGTTCAACACAACTTAATTGAATCATCCGCAAGCATTTCACAATCCCACACTGGATATATTCTCCAATATTTTTACCCTGAACTATTTTCAAAATTACCAGTACATATTTAACAGAAATTAACCGATTAAAATTCCAAACCAATCATCAACGAATCAATAACGTTCGCGTGATCAAAAATTCAAATATTCCACGATATTTCGCGCATGGGTAGAAAAAACACATGCTCAGGGTTAAAAACATGGGCAAGAGGGAGAATCCGTGATATTACGACCGATAACAACACGAGATGCAACGCTCCGATTACATTGAACATTTCTCGTGGCTTTTAACGCAGTCGCGCGAAAACAGAGACGCGTGCTATTCCGTAGCAGGGCCGCGTCAATTTTCCCAATAAAAGCGTTCCTCGTGATAGGTTGCTTGCTTTATATACGCCTGGCAAGTTTATTAGATCCGCGAGCAAACATTTCGAACGCTTTGGTTCGCATTTCACAGAACTTAATATCGCAGCCGCGAAGAAAGAAAACAGAAGTGGAAACTCATTCGTGTTGCTAGGTCGGCTTTTCCCCGTTTCTGCACGAGCTTTATCTTTCAAAAACATATCACAAGCACACAGCGTTTAGCGTGCAACGCTAGATTTCACGCGGCTCACTGATGGTTTTACATGCAATCTCATGACATCAATAATAGCGATCGGAAGTAATAGGACATTTTTGTAGGTTTAAGCTACATACGTCTACGGCTACGTCACATAACAAAATATATCACTATATAGCTATTTTATATAGCTATATTATAGCAAACTTGTGTAACTTGTTGAAGAAACAAAAGAAAAATGTTATACATGTACAAACAAGCACGAGATGATTCCTTATGAAAAAATAAAAAAGTAAAATTCAAACAATAAAATCTTTTGCCCGACGCCTAGTTTTCGAGAAAACTAACTTTGGAAATTTGTTTGATCCATGTAAATTTGACAAGTCACTGACTAGATACGAACAAACAATCAGAAGAAAGTTATTCTACATGCGAAAATAAGTGAAAAAGTGGAATAAAATTTTTCTGTTTAATACTTTATTTTCAAGAAAATTGAGTTCTTTTATTTTTAATTAATAATCGGTCTAGTACACGAGTATGATAAGTTTTCAAATTTTTTTCGCAAACAGAACGTCTTGCGAACAAATTTTATTCTACATTTTCTACTTACAGTGCTGGACAAAAGTATTGGCACAGCAAGATTGTTATGATACAAATGCTTATAACTATTAAACAAATTGATTTAAACAAAAAACTTTTTGACGTATTTATTTATTATCTATCCTAGTTTATTACATAACAAGAGCAACAATATAAATAAAATAATACGCAAAATAATAACAAAAATATATTTTTTGAACATTTTATGGGTGGACAAAAGTATTGGCACAGCATGGAACAAACAATGTATCGTCGCCGTTTTCAACGATTTCCGATCGTCATTTGGAAGTAGCGAAGGGAAATCCCCCGTTAGTCTTTTATTATAACACTCGATCAGTGAAACTGGAGACTTCAGTTATTAAACAACAAAAAACCAAGAAAGAGTAATAATGTCTAGAAAAACGAAAGAAACCACAATTGAAGAAAGAAAAATAATATTAAATTTATATAAGATGAATAAATCTTACAACGAAATTGCACAAATCATAAACAGAAGTCGTTTTACTGTGCGTTCAGTCATAAAACGCTTTAAAAGTGAAGAAAATCTAGAGAATCAAATTAGGAGTGGTCGCCCTTCTAAGGTAACAATTCGAGAAAAAAGGAAAATCGTAAATATTGTAAAGAAGGATCCAAAAACTAATTCGACTGAAATTGCTTCGATGTTAAAAGCTGAGTGTGAAAAAGAAGTAAGTACCAAAACTGTACGTAGGGTATTGAAGGATGCCGGTTATTCTGCCCGTGCAGCACGAAGAAAGCCCTACATCAGTAAAATAAACCAAAAGAAAAGAGTGGAATTCGCGAAAGAGTTTGTTACGAAAGATACTGATTTTTGGGAAAAGATCATGTTTTCAGATGAAAGTAAGTTTAATATTTTTAAATCTGACGGCAGAATATTAGTATGGCGAAAACCCAACACAGAGATGGACGAACTGAATCTGCAAGCCACCATGAAACATGGGGGTGGTGGTTTAATGGTGTGGGGATGTATGGCATCATCGGGTGTAGGAGAACTTATATTCATTGATGAGATAATGGATAAATATGTATATTTAAATATACTCAAGCAAAATCTTTTGAAAAGTACTCAAAAATTAAACCTCCCCAGGGATTTCTATTTTCAGCAGGATCGAGATCCTAAACATATGGCGTATATTGTTCGTCAGTGGATAATATATAATACTGCCCACACATTAAACACACCACCTCAAAGTCCCGATATGAATCCCATTGAGCACGTGTGGAACGAATTGGAAAAAAGAATTAGGAAACATAATATCACAAGCAAGTCTGAACTGAAGAAAGTTCTTCTGCAGGAATGGAGCAATATTGTACCTGAATTCACTAAAAAATTAGTCCACTCGATGCCCAGAAGATTAAAGGAAGTCCTTAAACGAAAAGGACTGCCAACAAAATATTAGAAGTTTATTATGTAATTAGTTATAAGCGTAAATATTCTACTGTGCCAATAGTTTTGTCCACCCATAAAATGTTCAAAAAATATATTTTTGTTATTATTTTGCGTATTATTTTATTTATATTGTTGCTCTTGTTATGTAATAAACTAGAATAGATAATAAATAAATACGTCAAAAAGTTTTTTGTTTAAATCAATTTGTTTAGTAGTTATAAGCATTTCTATCATAACAATCATGCTGTGCCAATACTTTTGTCCAGCACTGTATTTTCACATTTAGAATAATATCTTACCGATTGTTACGTCGAGCAACACTCTCCTCCACCGTATCGCATGCCGCGGGCAGGCTGGTAACCAGAAGTCCATACATTGTCGCGGCGCGCCTTCAATGTCGTGTTTTTAACCGTCGCCAGCGGTCCGCGGTATGTGATCCGGTGTCGTATATCAATACAATGTATCGACGAGCGTATGGTTGCCGTCTAGCCGCGAGTTCCAGAAACTTCGATTCGGATCTGTTTGATTTTACGTGTTCATTGGCGCGTGCGGTGGCGTGATCCTAGGGTGGTGGGGGTTGTCTCCCCGAAAGACAAAGGAATCGGTCCAAGACACTTTTTTCTCCATCAAGCTTTCCAACTCTTCAGTAGCATTCGAACAGTCAAACTCATCAGTAGCATTCGAACAGTCAAACTCATCAGTCGCATTCGAACAGTCATACAAATCAGTCGTATTTCACAAGATATCACTAGAACATTCTATCCGTAACTTCAAACACGATTAGAACCAATACTTTCTGTATAAGTTGTAAGTGTTAATCTGATACAAATATATATATGTCGGAGATGAAAGGACACCGGGTCCCCCCCGTTGGAATTATTTGGAAAAGCCTCAATACTGTAGCATTTACGAAATAACCCAGACACAGTCATTCGAAACTTGAGACAATGAGTTTAGGCTCGAGGCGACAACCGGTCGCCGAGCGTAGCCACGGTCACGGGATGAACGTTTCACCTAACAGAGATATAAAGTAACATAGCTTTCCTTTAAAGAATTGGCAGTACAGACACTTGACAATAATACATTCCAACAGCCCCGCAGCTCGCCACACACAGACCCCATTCTTTGGGCCAGATGATCGCCAGATGCCGATGCATCGTTTACAGTTTATGTTCAGATAACCTGAGGAACCGTTACAAATCTTAGGACTTAGTTAACTAAAGTCCTTCAGATTGACAAACAGTCTTTATTCTATCAGCCTGTAAATCTGTCACCTATTGCGGGAAGTTATGGGAAAGCCTGATTTGGTCACGTACGACGTTGCCTGTGTCACGTAATTTTTAAGTAATTACACGACTGTTGATTTTTTAGTATAATCTTTATTCTTTAGACTCAGAGTTTTTATTACAAAGGTCAATATTGTGACTGAATTGGAATTAGAAATAGAACCGGATTGAAATTAGAAATAGAACTGTCTAAACGGTCTCGTACCATCAAAGAAGAAAGCTCGGTGTGGGTGTTCCCTTTGGAACTCAGAACGCGGATTCGTTGTCCACACTTTTTGGTGGAAAAGTGAGGGTAACGATCCGCGATGCCCATTGGTAAATGAATTAGGTAGTAAAGACAAGGAGAGCTAGATATGGCTCGTGGGCATCCTTGTCTATGGGAAAAGTTTTATCTTGCCAGGCACCCGCTTTCTCCGTATTAGGTAAGAGTCGAGTGCAACAAACATAAGGACCATCTGTAAACCGAAAATGTTTAAGTGAAGAAAACTGAAACTGAACAGATTCGGTTTATGTCGTCTTCTTAGGCCTGCTGCGAGTTACTAGAACAATGGATAGGTCTTGGCGTCCGGACTACGTGGAATTTTACAAGGACCGTCACATCTGGCGTACCACATGGCAAAAGGAAAGTTGGTACGTGACATTCCCCCCTCCTTAGATTGAACTTGGTCCCTCAAGTTTTCTTCAGGAGGCCCTTTGTGAAATCGCACTCGATGTGATTTGAAATTGCAGCTGATTCCTCTTCTCTTTGGGGGTGGCATGTATTGGTTGAGGTACAGGTGTTGGGTGTTGGTGGAACTGTTAACTAAGATTTCATTTCGGCGAAAAGAAAAGGTTAGATTGATACATAAATGGTTATTCTGGCAAAGAGAAGTGTCGACCTGGAAAGTAGGGTTTTAAACGATTCCCATGTATTTTTTTTTTCTTGAATTAAATAGTATGGAGTACATACTTTATCAATCGTGTACGGTCCCAACCATTCCACATCAAGTTTGTGTCTTTTATGATCGTTGTGTACTAATACGGAGTCTCCTTCTTTGAAGACTGATTGCGGCTTTATGATTTTTATTATTTATTATTTTGATAATTTCAATCAATTTATAACGTGATTATGTCATCAGGCATCAAGAAGTTTACATATTGGATCATCGAATTGTATTTTTTTTTTTTTTTTTTTTTTTTTTTTTTTTTTTTTTTTTTTTTAAGCATCCTACAAATACTATACTGAAGCCTACATTATATAGTACGCCTTTCCGACTCTTGTATATATAAAAAAAAATATCGATTCGGAGTGCAACTTTAAATACATACACATGTTTCATCAAATATTTCACTTCAACTTTAATCTATCTCTGTAATGCATTAATATGAATGTGAATATTGTACAAAGCCATGAATACACCTTTTATTAACATATATTTGTCCATTTTAAATTCTACTTAAGTAAAACAAACTTGTATTGAAACTTTGTGTTATTCAATAATAAGGGCATTGTAATTTTTACTGTAATAATAATGTGAAATCAGTTATCCACAATTCATGTTCCAGTCTACAGATATTGTTTCAATAGTAGAAGAAACATCACTTACTGAGCTTAATACTTGGTACATATTATAGTTATAATCTCTAGGCATTATAAGATCCTTGTCTCAAATTTCTACTCTAATTCCTTTATATTAAATATTATTATTATTAATCATTTTTGGTTTAAACATATTATTTATACATTTACTTGCGAATAAAATTACATGTGGCAGTATAGTACTTAACTCATTAATAGAATGTATCTTCTTTGAGAATATATGATCATTATCTTATGATAATCTATCAACTAAAATTTTGTTATTTCTATGTTGACATTGAAATTGTACAAATAATATGTTACCAACTTATAATTGTTCCCAAAATAACTAATTAACAATGATTTAAACTATACAGTTTGTCTTAGAATGATGGATAATATAAAAATTCAAATTTATTAACAATACCTGACAACTTTAGTTGATTTTATGCTAAATAATATTAAATATTTTGATATAAAACACAAATTTCTGTTGTATGATTGCATCAACTAATAATATTCTAGAATATACAACGCTTAAAGATTTGAGTGAAAATAAAATTCAAAAACAATGTCCTTGTAATGTTAACTTATCTGTAAATACTAAAAGAACAAATATCCATCAATATCCATAATGTAAAATTATTTGTTTGTTAAATGCTTCTAGAGTATGGAACTTTATGTATACTCTTTTTATACCGCATCAATGTAATGTACTTAATGTATCAATAGTTCTAGAAATTTTCCGAGAAATATACGCAATATTGAAAATATAATAATCGTTATTCAACGGATTTTATATGTTCATAGTAACAAAAATATCTTTTTTTTCTAGTATTACATTTTAAATAATTCGTGTTTGACTTTTCGATAAAATTGGTTGTTTTGGCTGGGCACTCACCACCATTGATAAAGCATATCGTTGTCCGTCGGATCGTAAAAGTACTGTGGGTAGTCTTCCTGTTGTGGCGTTAATTCGTATGTCTGGTTTATTTGTTCCTCTGTTTCTTCCTTGTGTCTCGAGATTGTGGTGGTCTCGGAAATTGACTGGGTGTTTGATAATTTTTACATTGATTGGAGAAATGTCCGATTCGGTTATTCTTTAAACATTTCATTTGAGTCCTTTGGGCGAGTGGCATTCGTTCGGCTTGCTGGAAGTTCCTTGGTCTTGGTTGTCGATTTCGATCTTCCCTGAAGTATCGCTCGATCTCGGAGGCTCTCTTTTCGGCTTCGGCGATGTTGTACGGTGGATAACCGAGTAATATCCGTCCTATTTCGGGTTTTAGCCCTCGGATGAAGTCTGTTACGGAGTCTCTTAAGATTCTGTCGTTCATTGTACGCCTACTGATTTCGTCATAGTACTCGTTCGTTACACTACACTGTAGTTTATTAAGCACTCTGCGGAACCTGATAATGTAGCTCTGAACACTTTCGTCGTGTCCCTGTATCGTTTCGCGTAGCTGATCTTGTTGTTCCCTAATGGAGGCTTGGGTCGCTACGTTTCGTCTTAGGGCATCGTACCGGTGTCCGTATTCGCGGATTGGTGCATTGCAAATGGCCATTGCGGCTTTACCAGTAATTTTACCGGACTTGATCATCTTGAGCGATACTGTCGGTTCATAACACAATGCTCGCACTTCGCGCACTTCACGTATGAACTCTTCCACTCCGATATCGTCTTCGCCGTTTAGCTGTGGTAAACATGCTACCGCGTCTTTGGCCCGTAACCTCGGAGAGGCGAATTGCGGTGAACGATCTTCGTAGGAGAGGTAGTTATCTGCTTCTGACTGAATTGGAGCGGACGGTGGTGGAGTTCTGTCTCTCGCGGTAGTAACTTCGTCCACGGTAATCAGAGAGCTTGGTTTCGTACTAACGTTGTGTCCTGTCATAATTTTCGAGATTTTGTCGTTTAGCACTTTAATCTCTGCCGTACGCTTCTTCTTTTCATTGTTCGCTTCTTCCAGACGTTGTATAATAAGTGCGTTTTGTTTCAATATCGCGTCGAGTGTGGCACGAATCGAATTGTCCGTAACTTCGGTTGCGGAAACGGTCTCGGTTTCGTCTTTTCGCGATGTAGACATGATTCTAATTAAATTTACTGAGTCTGAACTATTTATTTGAGCTCGAAACGCTCGAAAAGCTTGAGAAACTTGATTTTCTCGTACGGTAATGTACAAATGAATCTAGATTTCCAGCTTACCGTAGTAGCTATGGCCGTTGAGGAGTCTCTGGGATGTTTCCTCTCTGGTTGGTTCTAGATTCCGAATCTTATTCGTAGGCTTGCTCTGCGCTGACCGTAGTCCTCTCGTCTAGTTTCACCGTAGTGGAACGTTGAAAGTTGCTGCAGGGCTTCGTAGTAGCAAAGATTCGCAGTGGTCCGCTGATCCTTCAATCTTCAATGATGCGCGTACGCCGAAATCGTAATTTCGTTTTCACTGAAGCGAATGGATCCTGGCAGGATCGCCAAAATGTCACGTAATTTTTAAGTAATTACACGACTGTTGATTTTTTAGTATAATCTTTATTCTTTAGACTCAGAGTTTTTATTACAAAGGTCAATATTGTGACTGAATTGGAATTAGAAATAGAACCGGATTGAAATTAGAAATAGAACTGTCTAAACGGTCTCGTACCATCAAAGAAGAAAGCTCGGTGTGGGTGTTCCCTTTGGAACTCAGAACGCGGATTCGTTGTCCACACTTTTTGGTGGAAAAGTGAGGGTAACGATCCGCGATGCCCATTGGTAAATGAATTAGGTAGTAAAGACAAGGAGAGCTAGATATGGCTCGTGGGCATCCTTGTCTATGGGAAAAGTTTTATCTTGCCAGGCACCCGCTTTCTCCGTATTAGGTAAGAGTCGAGTGCAACAAACATAAGGACCATCTGTAAACCGAAAATGTTTAAGTGAAGAAAACTGAAACTGAACAGATTCGGTTTATGTCGTCTTCTTAGGCCTGCTGCGAGTTACTAGAACAATGGATAGGTCTTGGCGTCCGGACTACGTGGAATTTTACAAGGACCGTCACATCTGGCGTACCACATGGCAAAAGGAAAGTTGGTACGTGACACCTGCTAGGAACTCTCTCTCTAGGGCGGCTAGCATCCTTTTCTAACCGCCAACATAGAAATTGACCAATTAACAGCAGCGCCTATTTCCCTCACCCTCCGAGTGGAGGCTTTCTTTGACGAATCCGATGATCTCGTGCCCTTAGGCACACCCCGTCATAGTTTTCCTCTGCAGCGTCGTCGTGACGGAAAGTCATTCCTTTTCTGGCAATCTCATTAGCTAAACGCCTAGTGTGTTAGTATTATCGGAATAATCTCCATCTTAACAAAGAGTCAATCAAACGATCCTTGTATCACGAGTAGTAAGTCGAGTCCGATTTAGACTTTGAAGCAAAGTATATTCGTTATCCCGTGGACCGTGGATTCGCTATATCGAACCTAGGGCCATTGCCATTAGCGTCCAGTTACCGCTTCCGCTTGTCAATCTCGTATCAGCCATATTTGTGTAATAAACATCTGTGCGACAACCATGAACAACACTGGTGAAGATTCATTAAACGCCCTTAACGCCAACCCGACATATATATATTCTACAACTGTAGAATAAGTTGCATTCATTGAATCACCCCTGTTATCCTAATCGAAACACGGGGAGCGACCAGTTCGCGGCGTCGATTAGCCGAATCGTAGCGAGAATTTACGCCTCTCGCTGACGCGTTCCTTCAAGACCGCGTCTCTCCGCGAACGGTCGTAACACCGATTCTTTTTTCCATTTAGCCTGGAATTAGCCATGTTCAAGTGTACTTCACAAATTTTCGAGCTCGACGTTCTCGTTAAGTTAAGCCTCGGACGAAAAGATATTATTCTATATTTTCTTTTTGTCTTTTCATAAGAAATCAACTCACGACCGTTTTGTATAGTATTTTGTACAGATATATGTATATTTACAAATACGCGCTATATAACATTTTTTCTGTTATATAATATATCAAGCTATATAATAAAGATGGTAAATAATCGCGAAAAGAGAGCCACTTCCGATTCGATGATTTTCAAATATGTTGTAGAGTCAACATTTTGTACATTTCTTCTATTCATATAACTGGCAGTCGTTCTTAGTCTTCGAATTAAAATCTCTCATAATTACCAAAAAGGAATCTCTCGATAATTGCATCGTCATCACCCCCCTCCCTTCTGGGAATAGGTTCCCATCGACGCAACACGAAGCTCGACGACCCGCCACAGTCGATTAATGTATTACGATCCAATGCCAGATATCGTCGAGACAAGTTACGTATGTACCAACTCAAAAACGAAACTTTTCTATTTCTGACGTTTTTTTAAATTAAACTTTTACTAATGTACTTGTGAGGTCTTTCTGATTAAAACGAGACCAAACGCGATATAATTTGTATTAGATTTACTCACTGATATTTATTATCACTTATTTAATTATCCTTTATTACGTACGCTAATATGCTCCAAATTACATCGTATTTAGTGTCATTTTAATCAGAAAAATGTAACAAAAGTGTTAATAGAGGTTTCATTGACCACAAATCGAAACTAAAATATTTTCATTTTTGAGTTAAAGGCCTCAACTTATCGGGAGCCTTTAATATTTGCCGAATGCTTTGACTATCAATCCCTCTTACTCTTTCACCTGCGTTGTCACTTACTACGTTCGGCACAGTTAAGATTTCAGTTTCGAGGTATAGAATTGTTCCTACCTCTCTATAGCTGTAACACTTGAAGGTTTCTGTGTATGCAAAAATGTCCCGTCGCTCGATCTTAGTTTCGAAGCCAGATTGGGTTAGTAGATAGTATAACATTAATCTAGACACTGCGAGGCGGCCGGCCATGCGAATCCCCTTATCAGTACTAATATAAACAATTCTGGCCAGTCGCATCGCGGCGCAACCAGGTTAATCTTATTACTAGCCGAATCCAGCGTGAAAATTAAAACTGACGGCCTGTTACATGTACAGGAAAAAATTGTTCAAAATGTTGAGCTCTATAAAATCATTTCGAAATCATCGAAATCGGAAGTGGCTCCCTTTTTGCAAATACGTATTACAAAGATATTCAATAATACTGGTAACTTGTATCTTGTGACTTGTACAGCATCACTGCATAATAACGTTAGTTCAATTGTGACTTTGTTTTCATAAAAATTGTCTTTCGTAGTCGATAAACATGGAGACACTGTGGATTTCAATTGAAGTAATTCTTCATGTTGATAGGATTACGTTGTTCGATTATTTAAAACCTGCCTTTTTTTTGCATTTTCGTGATTAGAATATTGATTAGATATGATTAGAATATTATAGGATATTAATGTAAATAGAACTTTGTAAAGGTGTTGTATTTTCGTCCAGTCGCGGGGAGACGCGATCGCGTTGAAGCCCGTCAACGGGAGTCGTAAATTCCCGTTACGATTATCCGAATCGACACCGCGAGCAGGGCGATCCCCTTATTTCGTTTGGGATGATAGGGGTGTTTGTTGTTGAATATAACTGGAATCTATAGTTATATAATATAAATATATTTCCACCAAATTACAACACTTAGAACGTAGACAGAAATGATTTGACGTCGTCGTATCGTTTGACTTCGTCGTGTCGGAAAGTACAATGATTGACCCGAGGGTTGATAGAGTTAGCGCGTTGAATGCCGAGAACGTGTTAGAATAGTAGACTTGACTGCCCGATGAGCGAAAGAACAGTAGAGTTGACTATCCAAGGTGTGTAAGAGCAATGACTTGACCCATCTTGTACTATTTAGGAGGAAAGCTCGATGTGGGTGTACCCTTTTTGAACTAAGAGCGCGAATTCGTTGTTCACACTTTTCGGTAGAAAAGTGAGGGTAACGATCCGCGATGCCCATTGGTTATAGCCAATGTTAATAAACAAAATACGAGGAGAAAGTCTCCTGCAGATGTGGCTCATGGGTGTCCTTGTTCTTGAGAAAAACCAGCTGTTTCGCGGGGCACATCTGCTTTCTCCGTAATTAGCAAGAGCGTGCAACAAACCCAAGGACCGTTCAAAGGACCATCCATAAACCGAAAATACTTATGTGAATAGAAGTTAAGCTAAAAGATTCGCTTTCTGGTGGTTCCTTGGGTTTATTGCGGGTCAGTGTAACGAGGGGTAGGCCCTGGCGGCCAGACCGAGAGGGCCGTCGCACGGACCATCTCGCGCGACGTAGCAGGTGTTGTACATTGTAGGATTAATTTAAGAATTGATTATATTTGAATACATACAAACACAGAAATGGAAATAATCCAGAGTGAGATTTTATAAATTTATTTATTGAATTATATTACATGAAATTAACATGTTATTGATTCAATTTAGCAATCGAAGAGTTTGATAATCGTATGAAAATATTATTCCAAGTTAGTGCTTCAAAATGTGAATTTCGAAACATCAAATGATGGAAATGTGTTACATGTTACAAACAATTGTGTTCAACCGTTCGCGGAAAGACGCGAACGCGAGGAAGCGCGTCAACGGGAGTCGTAAATTCCTGTTACGATTATACAATCGACGTCACGAAATGATCGATCCCTTATTTCCTTTCGGATAATGGAGGTGGTTGAATAGATTATAACACTCAGGTGACAGGTTATAATTTACACTTTATTCCAACAACATGTAGACAAGATGGTTACGCTAGGTGCGTATAGATATAAGTTAAATAGGTGACTGATCTAAAGGTGGAAGCCCGGTCAAGAGATGTTGACTGTTCTAAAGATGAAAAATCGATGATGATTCTCTTGCAAAGAAAAACTCTTGCTGGGTGTTGGTTGCCGCACCACTGGTCGCTTACAGATGGAAATCCCGGGAAAAATTTTCTCCCAATTTTATACTAAAAATTTTATACCAATTAACGGCCTTAACGGTAGATTCAAAAAGCTTAAGTTTATGATAGTTCCTTAGGATTATTGCGGTCCGCGTAATTATAGTTGCACAGCTTGTGGCCGCCTCCACCGTAAAGAATCACCAGACGAAACAAATTGTAATATACATGATATTTTATTGCTTAACGCAATATTTATCAATAGATACTACGAAAGTGTATTTGTAATAATATAGTGAAACCTGTTTCCTTCGAAACTGGGAAACGGACGGAAACTCAGTTTACGAAGATTTGTCGCTAAATGAAAATGTAACAATTAATAGAGCTAGGAATAATTACGATGCTAAATTTATGTTTCATATTTTACGCAAACATAAAGAATTCTTTCAATTTAAACAATATCTTTTGTAAAAAAAGAATAACTAATAGGATATTCATACATAAAGTCTAATTAACAAAATTAAAAACAAATATCACTTTATACGTTTAACCAAAATTAAATTTCGAGAAAGAAAATATCAAAACTCTTTCCAAATAAAAATTTCTAGAATCAAATACGATATGAATAACCTCTTTTCACACTAAAATTCTCTAACATATTTAATGTAATACTCCTAATATAACATATACAATTAAAAATACACTTCACCTAATAAAGGGAAAGATTCACTTCTTCTTCACTTCAAAATTCAATGCCCAAAATCTTAGAAATTCTTTTGGATGTTCAAAATCATTCCATAAGAACAATACCAAAGTTATTATAAGAGAAACTCAGTACTCACAAATTGACAGCAAACGGCGTTATTATTTATTCTCAGCAGTATTTGAAAAATCATTAAAGTCTCTTGTCAAGTACAGTTTCCAGTGCATCGAGCATCGAAATGCGTCTTCCTAATCTCAACTTCTAGTACTTTCGTCGTCAGCTAACCATGTATACGACGCTCGTCTGCTTACAGTTTCGACACAAGGACGCAAAGCACCCTAGAACAAGGAAAACACTGGCAGGATATCAGCCTCGACAAACGTGCCTTCTTCAAATACTCGGAGAAACCCGCGAAACTCATCCTCGAGTCTGTCCGTGAGAGTGACGCCGCCGTTTACAGATGCAGGGTCGATTTCAAGCAATCCCCGACCAGGAACAGCAAAGTCAATCTCACGGTGATCAGTAAGTGTTCAGCAGATCAGGATCTTCGCCTCGTGGTTGATCCTTCTCCGCTTGTTTTTCCCTTACATTTATTTCTTCCTTCCCCTTTCTATTTCCAGGCACGATCTAGGCGTGAAATATTTACATACTGAAAATATAGAAATCGATAATATATTCTGTGTTATATCGATACTATGTTATAACGTTCATAGAGTTGGTTTGCTAGAAGAATGATATAAATTAATGTCTTTTGGAATAAAAACTAAAATTTATGTTTGAGACAGAAAGTTATTACTATTTCATTGATTTTTTAACAATGGAAATATTTTATTTCATATTTTTCTGTGTATAATATTTACGAGCTTTTTGTTTATATGTTTTGTGAAGATTGGGTTGAGATAGAAAATTATTAATTAATTAATTTTTTATTATGCAAAAGTTTTGCTCTACACTCTTTCACTATATAATACTCGTGTTCTTTTTGTTTATAATATCGATATGAAGTTTTAGAATTATGGCTGAGGAAACTGTACGAGATCATTTAAAAAGAAAATCTCCATTTCGATTCTATATCTTTATATTATGCTATATATATATATATAAATAAAAATTTTATAAATAAAAATAAATAAATAAATAAATAAATATATATATATTTATATATAATAAATAAATATATATATATTTATTTATTTATTTATTTTATTTATATTTATAGAAATATTAAATTGTATAAATGTTTACAGCCTAATGACAAATAGACATATTGATACTATAGAGCAACGATATATGTTGCATCCCTGATAATCCCTACAAGAATATATATATATGTCAAAAAGATACTCCAAAAAGATTTTAATCATAGATAAGAATCTCATATCAAGTCTCGTTCACTTTGAAAATTTATTTCCCTCTTGTCGATGTTTTTATAAGTTCTAATCCGTGTTTTTGAAAGAAATGATTTCTCATTATACAATCTTTTTCTGTTTTATCCTCTGCTCCTTCTTTCATTGCGTATTTCTTCCTTTGCGCTTTTTTCCCTTGTATCTCCTTCTATATACATATTTCGTCTGTCCCTTGTGTCTGTCCGTTTCATTCTCCATTAATCTTCTCATTCTTCCGTTTCCTCTGCTTTGACTCTCCTGCATCCATTACTTCCTTTTGACACGGTAATGCAATATCTTCAAGTCTTTGTCTTTGCTTGCTTGTTTATTACGTTTCCTTTTTTCCTATAGCCCTTCCACCCTTGTTCGTTTGTGTATCCGTCATCGTGCTCTTTCATTTCTCATGCTGTTATTCATTATTCTTTTTTTTCTCATTTCTTATTTTAATATGTAGAAGAAGTCCTACAACATTTACCTTCTGTATTACCAACTTTTATGTTGGTAGTGTCAGATATTTTTACTGTTCTTTTTTTTTTTTTTTGTATTTCTTATTTGCATATATTTATACATTTATGGGAAAACTAAAACTAATACTACAAATATGACAGAATTAATACATGCTCCCAATGAGATCGAGGCATAATTACATATAATTATTTTATTTTCATCATATTACTTTAATTGTGATTATTCATAGTATATTTAAGAATAAGATTATTTGTAATATATTTAAGTTCGCGTTAGGGGTTGGTTTGTTCTAGTGTCAAAGATGCAATGATATATAGAATGAACATATTATTACAGAAATATACTACAGAGAATATTCAAAGTAAAACTTAATTAAACATACTGTTTAAATTCCATTCTTTTCGACATACTCATAGAATTCACAAAAATATCCTACTAATAAGATATAGTACATTTAAAATGAATACTTGTTATAATATTACAAATAATAATATAATATTATAAATGCAAATATTATTATAAATTACAAAATTGACTTATTGTAGCTTGTATTAATATCTTTTACTTCTCAATTCTTCATTCTCCTTGAAAAAAAGTATAATATTTAGTGGATGAAACAAATCTGTGCTTAGGTTTCATTTCTTTATCCAGCCGTCATAAAAATATGAATCTACATAAATATTCGCAATTTACTGATACGATCCCACATACATGTTTTTAGAGTTTCCATTTGTATTTTAAAATAAAAATTCCGCGCTACTCCGTGTATTTGTATTTGTTCGCATATTTCGCCATATCTCTGGTGAATTCCTCATATACTCTTCTTCAACACGCAACTTATATTCTACCTTATTCCCTTCGTCCATTGTTTACTCTTTTAATACGTGTACAGAGAAGTATACAGCAAGTCAAAATGTCATAGACACATAAAAGAGAAATAAAAAAAAAACCTGCAGTAGAGTCATTCGTATTTCTGTCAGTACACTCAGTTCGCACTTCTTTTCTTGATAAATCCCTGACTTTTCCTCTTACCTAACTGTCCACTTCTCTCGTCTACACCTACGCTAATTTTCCTCTTTTTCTCTATGTTATCAATTACACACCTCTCGCTAAGCAAACTGGGCGATACATAAACTACAGTTCTATTTCTTTGTGTTTTTCTGTTTTAATCTTCCAACTAACAAAATCTCGTTTAACGATCATTTTATTTTTCTTCAATTTTCTTCGTGTAAAAGTTCTATTCCAATTTTTCCTCTGTTCTATGTTGTATAATTTATATAATTTTATTTCTTCGTCGTTTTTTTGTTCTCGACGTCAAAAATGTCTCTTTCGTATATATTTTTTTCGTATTCTTGGGATTTTTCTAACTAATAATTTTTGGATATTTTTTCTCGTTTCAAGATTCATCATATTATTCTACGTCTTCACCTTTTGAAAACAGTAGGATTTTATTCCTACATTCTTTTGTACAATAATTTCCTCGCGTGGTAATTATTTTCTAAAGTTTTCTTTATTTCACGCTACTTAGATTAAAATAATATTTTTTCTTGTTTCCTCTCTTTCAAGTCAAGTAAATCTCGTTTACCAACTTTCTTCGCCAAATAATCTTTGTAATTTTCTCCTCGTTTCCAAGATACGCAAACTATCTCTTTTTCTTTTTTCAAGATCGATAAAATTACATTTAGCGATCTTTTTTCGTCAAACTTCTTCGCCTAATAATCCTTTTCAAACTTTCTCTTACCTCCATATTACGCAAACTGCTACTTTATTCCCCCTTTTCCTCTATACCAAACACAGCCTATTTATTCATTTTTTCCCTCAAACCTCGTTTCCTAATAATTTTCGAAATTTCTCCGTGATAGACACGCCAGTTTAACATTAGCTCGTCCAAATCAGCTTTTATTATTCTTTTATGTAGACGCTTTATATTATCTCATTACAGTAGTGATTTTCAACCTTCTCCACCTCGTGGCACGCATAAACTGATTACTAAAATTCTGTAGCACATCAAAATGACATTTGTGCCAGTGTGTTTACAAGTATTGTTTCTTGACAAGGGTGCAATAAACGTTTAATATGACCTTTTTGTGTATGAAAGCACATTTTAACTCTATGAATAACATTTTTGGCAGCTTCTGACAATATTATCCGAGATATTAATGATGCTTCAGTATCACATTCTAATAATGAATAACAACAAGAGATCAGTCGCATTTAACGTACTAAGTGGTATCAATAAGAAATATTTGTAAACGCAATGCCACATAATATTCCAAATAATTGTTTCATTACGGGCCTCGTATAACCTTGACGGTTATTGTATGGCACGTGAATGACTTCGCCTTGATACACGCTTTCGTATGACATAAAAAATATACAGCACTCTATTAAAAAAATTAAAGGTTATCTTCGTTTCTTGGAAAATGTTGTAAATATAAAAAAATAATATAGGCTATTATATTGGTCGTAGCAAACTACAAAACTCTTTCCTCTTTCATTTATTCCTAATGCATTCCATTTTACAAGAAAAATGCTGGCTAAGAATTACGTGAACATAGCTTGTATATTTAGACATCAAGTAATAGTATACAGATTACAGCAGAACGTACTTATTGTTTATAAAAATTTTAATGAAATTTCAAAATGTTTTATACGTATAACAGATAAAACATTTATGTAGTAACTGTTCAAATACTTTCGTAAGCTAGTACATGTATATGTAGAAGCATCAAGTAATAGTACACAATAGTACATTAGGTAATATACAGTTTGCCAATAAAACATACTTATTGCCTATCGAAAACAATAATCATTTTAATGAAATTTCAAAATGTTTTATATATATAACGCATCGAATATGCACATAAAATTTTTCTATAGTAACTGTTCAAATATACTCATAAACTAGTATGTATCTAAAATGTATAGGCATTAAGTAATAGTATATAGATTATAACAGAACATACTTGTTGTGTATCAAAAGCACTGCGAGTTTGTTGGACAACCTAATATCTTTTTCTTTTTAATTCATCTTCCTCTTCACCCATCTCTTCATACCTGTTCTTCTAGCAAAACTGCTTCGAGAATTCACTCCCTCTGCTTTCGATCCTGTTGGAGTTGATCGAGGTTTGCCGACTGTTCTTCGCAATTAGCCCGAGCAAACAGAGTGGATTCGACCTTGTTGACCCGGATCTACGGTTCAGCAAGCGACGATTAAGGCGAGTTTTATCTGAAAGTCGTCACGGATTGGGGGAAATACGAAATTCGATTGGTGATTTTACGACGCTCGCCCCGTCGAAATTGCGACTTCGATATCGACGATATCTATTTCTCTTCGGTTAATCAACGATAAGGAAATTCTAGGAAAATTGAACTTCTTCTGCTTGGCTTGTAGTTCTTTGAATTTTTCTTACCGATTTCATTTGAATAATATAATAATCTTTGGATAAGTATAATGGATTATTTATTAAAAAGTATTTTCACTGAGAGTTCAGAGCGCTTTTCTTCGATTAAGCAACAATAAGGAAATTTCACGAAGATTGAGATCCTTTTTTTGTCTTCCTCCTCCGTTTGGTTTGTATTTCTTTGGAATTTTTCTACTGATTTTATTTCCATAGTCTGTATATATCCATAGACTTGGATAAGTATAATGAATTATTTACTCAAAAGCAATTTTTGTGAAATAAGAATAGGTTCCTTCGACAAGTATTCGTTTAATTCTTTCAACACTGTCAGATATCATATCGAAAATTTTATTTCTAGATATATCCTATATCCCGACACTCCTAAATTTCTCACAAATGCACAAACATCTACATTTAGTTATAAGTAAACAGCCTACAACAAACCTACATTACCAGATGTCTTATCAATTACCATTTTATCCTTTGCGAAGATAAACCGGACACTAACTCCGTTCGAATTAAAATTCCCATAGACAGACTTCTATTCTGCTCCAAAATACAGCTTTACCTACAAAGCTGCGCTATAAAACCTCCTAAAAAATAATTTCTATATCACGCGGCTCCTCAAGCGTGCCACAGGGAGCTTTTCATTTGCGTCAAATAAAAATACCAATCTCCATGGACCATCCATAGTGTCCGTCGGATGGCACAGGTCATTAGTTCATTGCCTTGCAAATTGATTCGCCCTGTGGTGCGAGAGCCAGAATTCCATTTCTTCGCCATCGCTGAAGTTGTTTCGCAGCGTGAGCGAAGGGATGAGAGCTGGTGTAAGTCGCGGAAAAACGAAGGGTAGACGAACTTATTGTGCGAAATTATTGCAGTACCGCCGGAGCAGCTTAGCATATTGGACGAGAGCGGAAGGTCTCATATTCCTTATTACGTGCTCGGCCCGTACAGCGAGGGTGCCTCTCTGAATATTACCTGCGTTGCTGCTGGTGGTAAGTACGGTGCACAGAGCTGAAAAGATGATTAGCGAAATGATGCAATAGCAAGGGAAGTACCGCTCCTTATTGGTCTTATTCGTATATGCGACACTTTCAAATATGAGTGCCTATCTTTACGATTGTGTTACAAATCGCAAATCGACGAGAAATATCAGAAATAACCGATCAGCATTCCTTCGCCTGATCACTTTTTTAGCTCACTATTATACTCGCGCTTGACTTTGCCTCTTCTGTGCCTATACTTCTCTCTTCATCAGTTGCTGTCATTTTACAAGATGATCCACGCAATTTTACATCATAATTTCCTTTATTTGTGTAGTTAAGCCTCGTTTAGGCACATCCAGTGATTTAGGCAAGTGATTTAGTAACCTAGCGTGCGTGACAAAATCTAGTTGAGTAATTTAGTAAAACAATTTAGTCGGGCAGATTCATTTCAGAATGCGACAATAGGGATGTGCAAGCGTCCTTGATACAATAAATAACGAACTATGATGTATGTCTAGTTGTAATAGTACTCTATACATCGATTAAATTTCTATTTAGCTCTCATCCATACCTTAATTTGTAACTAGCCCTATTTTTACATCGTATTAATTTGTTGCTAAAGAAAAAATCGAATTAAAGATACGAGGTAGTCGGTATAATTTCTATTTTCAGAATAATACTATAGTTATATGTTTTGTCTTCACTGTTTTCATGATAAATCACAAAGACACTCTTTCGTCTTTGCCTTTAATTCCGTAATTCTTGCACAAAAATCACCTAATTAAAAACTCATTAAAATACTATTTTCCAATAAACTTCTATGAACGCATAAATATAAATGTAATTTTAATCGTATAGAAGTAAGAAATGAGAAATCGCAGATTCTTTGGCGACCGATTTTTATCTCCATCGTACTTTTATGCGCTGTTTCATTCGTTTTTACCATCCTACATCACGCATTCTTTATATTCCGACTTGCCTCGTACAATTTGATTTTTCGACACGAGAAATTCAACACGATGAAATAGACTGCCTAGTCTTTCCGAGTTAAGATGTCGGCAGGTGCTGCGGGACTTCAGTACACAAAGAACCTGCATCGTAATCTTTTATTTCAAACATTTTTTACTAAAAGTGCAGTTATTTCGGTTTTTAAATCTTGTTCTGGTTGACCATATTTTTTTCGAAAACAATGATTATAAATCGTTGTCGATTATTATCGATGGATACTAATTACATTTACGTTTTACCTATTTATCATATACTGTATTTAACAAAATTAAAGTTAAATGTCATTTAAATTTTCATTCGAAACCCTTAATACTTTTAAAAAATAAAAAACATACCGATTACTATATAAAGAATATATAATTCAATTTTTTTTCGAAGCGAAGATAACAAATGTTTTAAGCAATGAATTTTTTTCCATTTTCTGTTATACACTGCAATTATTCCTCCTAATTATATAGGACACTCTGTTCGAATAAATTTGTAAACATTTATAAGCTTCTTCAAATATAAACGGTGAAAATTAATGAGGAAATAAGCAGACAGTCTTGAGACACAAATCACCATCGTTCTTCACAAGTTGTAAATTTATATGGTTCATGGTATACATCGAAATTATGAAAGAAACGAAGCACGAATTTTATTTCAGAAACACTGTGAGGATGTAAATAAGACGTATCGTGTGGTAGAAATTCGTGACTTACGCAAGAATCATTTTTATTCGATTAATCTCTCTTTAAGGAAGATACTTGAATCTTTCTTGACCTCATATAGTCTCTCTTTTAAAGAGAAAGAGAAAAACGTATGAGAAATACGGAAAGGAACGATTTTTTTCACATGCAAATTCGAATGAACATGGAGTTAACGTCTTAAAACACGTAGCTAATAAATTTTACATTGAAACAGTCAGCTTCAGAATGGAGAAAGATATGTGTGAAGTGCCAGAGACGAAAAAATTCGAAAATTCTTTGATGTTTATGTTGAGTGTTTGTTACTGTTATCATTTATTTTATTTAAAGTCATATCGGCTACTATGACTATTGGCGACTATTTTTATATTCGTGGGCTTATTAAATTCTGTTCAATATCTTAATTTCTCGATAGAAATTGATAATCTTTTGTTGAAATGGCATCGACATGAGGATTCCCGAGAGATTACCGTCGACGTTATGTTTTATCCTTTCTTCGTTGAATCTAAGATATTCTATGATTATATGAGTGATCGATAGTCTTGTATTGTAGACGTCACATTTAACTACGTGTGTGTTATTGCGATGCATTTGTAAATTTATTAACTCACGCATTTATTAACACACAATTTCTAACATTTTAAATTCTATATTTACCTAAACTTTCAAAAATATTCTTATCTTTATAAAACTTCCTATTAAAAAATTGTTTAAAATGTGCCTCATAAAGTTAGAGGTTTAATTTTTTAATTTAGGGAAGCATGTCTTCATGTTTTCAACAATTGCCAAAAACCAAATATTTATCAAAATTCTTCGAAAATTTTTCTAACACTTAAACGTGCCTTTTTTAAGTTAGGAGTATTCATTTTTTCAAAAAGATCTATGTGTTTCTCAGAATTGCGTGAAGAAATTTATCGGAAATGCATCAGTTCGGCGTATTTGGCAATCCTGTCGTCAGAGATGAGGAAACGTCGACATGTTTCAGCAGATTCTGCGGATACCGAATTTCTACTCGCATCAATATTTTTGATCACATTCTATTTTGCATTCGCACGCAATACGATCGACGCTTAATCTCAATGTAACACAACCGACACGCGATCCTCGCGCGTGAAACTTTCCATCAGCGAAACAGCCGGAAGTTGATCGCTTCGAGGAAGAGAAGCATGATTAAAATGAAAATTTAATAGTGCCGGATACTGGCAAAGGAGATGAAGCACACAGCTGTACATCGTGTTAGGTTCGTTACTTGTTACCCGAATATGTATATTCCTGCGTACATACTGGGTGATACATTTGACTTGACTATTTGTACATTTTCAGTTATTTCTAAATTATTCGTTGTTGCTATAAAGGTACGCATTTACGTAATTTTTAAATGAATACACTGTAATTATTACTTTTCTGCGTTTTTATCGTTTATGTATTATATTAGTCCTGGAAATTCAGTAGGATATTTTTTAATGGAACGTGAGGACATGAACGTTATATTTAATGTATTAATGGAATTTTACATAGATTCTAATGAGAAGATTATATACTATATTTATTAGATTTATGTTATATTACTTATATTAACTTTGATAAAATTATCGTATATTATATCTCATTCATTTACATTATTTATTTACACTGTATTTCTTCAAATGGTGGAGTATTATTAATAGAAATTAATGGAATATTAAATAAATTCTAATAAAAGGACTAGTAGTCATCGGTAAGCTTAAAGATAAAAGAAGTAAAAAGAGATAAAGTAAAAAATGTAAGCTACAGTCTGTCTGAAAGGTATTTATCGAGATATTCAGCATGAAAATAGTATTATATTTTAGAAGTTTTACTTCTTAAATTATTTATCCGAAATACACATTTCTTCAGTTTATTTTAATAAAGTAAGTTAATGAGGAAACGATACATAAAATCGTAAAAAAATAAATACGTAAAATTTGTCTAGAAGATTATTTTCAACAGTTTTCATGCTCTTAGTAAATATAGTAACCTGCTCAAGAAGCATTAATTGGAAGCATTAATTTTATTTAATCAAATTGTACTAATAATTCCTCCAAATTATAAATTTTGTCACTATCATGTTATCAGGATCACCCTATATATGTGCGCGCGCGAGCCTGCACGTTTATCTTGTCGCGTCTTTTCCATCTGCGCATCTAGCTTTTCCAAGCATGCATACCCTTGTAGCATAAAGATCTATAAACAGACGCGAAAGGGGAAGAAGAAAGTCGTAGCATGTTGAGAAAAGTAAAGGTTATAAGATAGCTTGCTGGAGAACACAGAAAAAAACATTTACACCAAAAAGTGAGAAATGTAGTGAGAGAAGAAACACAGGCACTACAGATGAAACGATTTATTAACTCGTTGTATTGCGAGATTTTTTTAATGGTCGCGTTTGATGAAATATGTTGTTTAACCACGCATAAATAGTTTTCTTAAACATATCAGATCATTTTAAAGTAATCGTTAAAAATTGTTAGATAACCGTTCTGTGAGTGACGCCAGAGATTTTTATGGTGTTACGTTAAAACCATTTGGGAAATTTGACAGTATGAATTCTAAGTGTGTATTCTTGAATTAAAAATTTTAATTATCTTAATTTTCAAAAATTTAGTACCGAGTATGGTTGAATTAATTCTTGAATGTTTTAATTATTTTAATCGAGTGATGTTTGTACTGAGAATAAATAACAAAATTAAAAGTTCCTCCATTTTATTAAATAGTTTAACTGTAATATATAATTTCGTTTAAAAAAGAAAAAATGTTTCTAAAAGACATTTATATATTCGAGAAATCGAGTTATCCATTTTTATGTAATTATGTTAAACTTCTGAAATTTTAAGAACGGTTAGAATGTCGTAAGGATTGAAAATCAATTCTTAACTCTTCATATGCAAGAAATGTATCGATTTTTGCTATATGTTAAATTTTATCCATATCAGCCTCTTGTTATATTCATGCACAATTTACATTATACGAAGAAGTAGGGTAGGAAATAGCGAAACAGACAGGAACTCAGTTTAACTACTTCAAGTTGTCTGGTTATATATGCAATGGTACTACTCAAAGGCATTCTACTTCGGTGGAAGTATTAGGCTCTAAATATGGAAACTATTTCATTGGGCTTCTAACCACCTTTTATGGTGAAATTAATTTGTATTTCGTTTTCCAAGTTCAGATTTTTTTTCTTTATCCTTGTATTTCAAAATCTAATTTCATATACTACTGTAATATAAATTTATATTTCGATTCGTTATTTCGTCATTGTATTTCCTTCGAATGACTTTGTTTCATCAAATATTATATAATAGATTTATTCGTAAGTAAGAAATTAGATACCTGCGCGGTGTAAGTAATATAGGACAACGTCGCGCAAGTACTGTAAGGTTGGCTTGATCAGTTTTATTGCAATAACTAGATCACATTTCTATTAATTTCAAACGTAAACATTACGAAATTTTCTATTTTTCAACTCATTTTCAAGATGCCTAACGCAATTTAAAATTTTTAATAAGAAAAACGTTATTTGCCTTATATCCTCGTTATTTTACCATCATTCAAACATCTTGGTCTTTTGGAAAAATTTCAAACGAAGATGATAATGATGAGTGAAATGTATAAGCGATTTGAGGAGGATTTAGATATTTTCAATGGCATTCAAATCGAATGAATTACCTGATTATGAGAATAAGGGATATTCCCCGATGAAAGGAACTCTAATGGATGTGGCTGTACAACATCCTTTACTATCAAATTAATTGTTATGTACACGAGAGTTTACATATTGAAACTGTGCACTGTGTAATCATGACATCATGTATAAAATAGTCTGTGTAAAAATAGTCTGTAAATGTGTAAATAATCTAGGTATCTAAATGCAACTTGTTATTTGTATAATAATATAGCGTTGAAATATCAGAAAAGCTAAATTTTTATACGTAGTCTTATTTCAATGGCCACAGACGGTATAAAAGAAGAAATCATTTTTACCATTTTCCATATACGATTCTAGAAAATCTTAAAGAGCTTTCTCGTACTAATCCATTTCAGACCTGTGGACAATACCCTGAACCATATAATATCTCTCTTCAATAAAGAATTCTTCAAAAATTTAACGTCTGAGACATCTATACTTTACATTATCAGATAATTCTCGAATTGCTACCAAAAGAATCATTCTATTAAAGTAATAAATTTTAAAATAACATGTCTAAAACATAAAATAGCCAATGGTGAAAGAAAATGATAAAAATAATAGAAAAGAAATAAACCAAAAATTGAATATAATAATAGTGACAATGGTCAGGATTGCAAATTTATCAAGATATATGTAATACAATTTACAACTGCAGTACTATTCGGCCACTGGAGATAATCTTGTCAATCTCGAATGTGTTAATAAACACGAAAAACATTATTCAGTGGTTATTTATCAAAGTGTGAATTTATTACGTCTTCTTCGCAGGCAAGAGAGGGCCATATCAGAATATCAATTACTTTCATCAATCATTCTAAACAACCCCAATCATTGTTTAGCATCAAAACACACGTCATACCGGCAGTTTCCTTGAGATATGTCATCCCTGTGCGTCAAAAGACGTGCTTTACACTAGATCGTATACTTACCCGGACGATATTTACGCTCTCACACATCGGCGGTGTTTAAACGCGCCGCAAACTGCATCTCGTGGCTTGCCAGGAATTTCCTCGCGTTTATTATTTGCGAGAGGGTATTTATTTATAGGAAATTGTAAACAGAGTGCTTGTCGGTATATAATCCAAAGTGTCTAATGCTGTTTCACCGGCGTAACGTTATTGCACGTAGCGTGCCGCAAAATATTTTGCCGACTGCCATTTTCCACCATGAAATTACCGTTTATCGTTCTGCTTCTGTAACTGTGCATTCTATTCAATCGTTTGTTGTCATTACCGCGGAAAATGACTGTGAGAATTTCTCCACTAGAGAACTTTTGCTCCAATTTCGTTCGCTATTATTTTCTAATTCCATATTTGTACGTTATTCTTTCACCTTCTTCTCAAAATTTTTTTTTAAATTTATCGCCAATTGAGGTACATTATTATATAGTAGCCTCATAGAGTAATATCAATAATATCGTGAGAACAGATATATAAATATATACGTATGTAGAAAATTATTTATTCACCTCACCAGTGCGTCAACTACTTCGCTGCTTCACGTGTGCTTCTCTCGAAAGCAAATATGATTACTATATAATAACTCTTTCACGACTCTGTATGTATACTGTGTTACAAAAAATAATCCCTCTTACAGTATTAACTAATGATATTAATGAATTAACAAGTTACGGTTTATAGATTATAGATTTCTTTCTTATAATTTTACAATTTTACACGGAATGAGATAATAGAATAATTTGTTATATGCTTCAACTTCAATTGCGTGCATGTAAAATTTAATTAAATTTATTATACCAAACTTATATTACAATATCTATTAGTACTAATAAGTTCATTAACAATACTGTTCCTATTATGCAAGAGTGTTTGCATAACGAAATATTCTGCAGAATCAAAAATATTCAAATCCAGTAATCACATAGCCAGAATATTAAATATCATTCATAAACATCCAAAAAAGACTCATCTAAAAACAAGTGAGACATTCAATGTCGATAATGAAAATACTAATAGTAAAGCGTTGAGCGTGCTCCCGCGATGAATCGTAAAAAATATTAGATACAATTTTGCAACCAATATCCACCGACCAATAGCACAAATCGCAAAGGATTTAAATGTATTATGAGATGAAAATTCGACGGGATGTTTCATCGGGACGTTATTGAACCGTTCGCCGCTCATAGTTTGCGCAAACATGTTCGCTATCTGGAAATACGTCAATACGCTGTTCGATATCATTTTTCGCGCGTCTTTTAATCATCTCTGTGGCTGTATTCACCTGCCTTCTCCAACTCTTCCTGTTCTATTATCTCTTGATTGAGCCAACATGTATAAACAAACGGCAAGCAACAACAGCAAAAAATTAAAACGGAAGCAAACTACACAGAAGCATGGTGAGAGATCCGGTGCTGTGATCTTGATACGGAAAAGTATCGGACATAGATTTGAAATTCCTTTTTCCAGCGGCGTCGTTGATTCGCACCTTTAAATATCTGCGTCAGTTTCCTTCTTTATCAACAGAGGAAAAGGAGAAGAGAGAGAAAGAGAAAGAGAGAGAGAAAAAGAGAGAGGGAGAGAAAGAGAGAGAGAGAGAGAGAAGGAGAAAGGGAAAGCAGCGCAAATACGGGTAGCGTGTACGATATATTTTTTCTACCTGTTACGAGTAAAAACAGAAAATGAATCATTGATTTTGCAAAAAGCTTGTTGCAGGAAGTGAAATGCATGCTTTGAATATTTGGTGACTAACTATGAAGAAATTTTAATCTGTTAACTGGATTGTCTTTCAATTGGAATTAAAAACTCATAAGTGTTAATTTTTAATAAAATTCTCTCTTTTACAAAAAAAGATTTAATACAGACTGTAATGAATAGACAGTGGATCTTTATGCAAATTCATATTTTTGTGAATATAGTTAAAAAAGTAAAATTGCTTGGTTATTTTATATATTTTTTTACATCATTGCATTTTCTGTAATTTTGCGCTTTCAAATTTTTTATAAATGCATAAAAATCCGCAGTCTAGTGATGACTTAGATTGACATAAATGTGAGTATAGACAGCCTAATATAATTTAGCTCATATCGGTAAATCTGTATTATACATGCTGAAAGTGATTTCTGAGTCTCTTTAATCTTTCGCATTCTTCTATGATGTCCAGTAATTTCGTGACCAAGGTGTCAAGCTGATCCTTCTATAGTTGTTGATGTAACCTGCTGTATCTGGCAGTTTTTTCTCTTACAGCAAGTACACCGGTTTCTTTATTTATTTATTTCTTCGATTGTACCAATCTGCCTTCGGAATGGCTCTCGACTTTCTGTTGTGCCATCTTTCTATTGATTTTATATTGGAGTTCGAGGCTCTGCCCCATAATTGGCAGGCGTACGTCCATATCGGTTCGAGAATATCAGTTTTATATATCAGCAGCTTGTTGTAAATTGTTAGCTATGATTTTTTTTGCCAATCAGCCACCGAAGTTTTCTATGTATTTCGCTTAATTGTCCCATTTTTTCTTTTTTCTCTTTTTTTTTTTTTTTTTTTTTTGCGAATGTGCATGTTCTATAAAAGTTTTTTGTCTAAGAGTACTCTGAGATATTCCTTGTTTCCTGTTGTAGTAGTAGGTCGTTATTTAATTTTAAAAAGATTTGAGAAGATTTATAAACGTGATAGAATAAACATTTTCTCTCACCTGAACGTAATTACGATCAATTAGCTTAACGTTATTAGTCGAGCAGGAAATAAAGAAAATATCCTTAAACATTCTTTACCGATTCTTCTTCCAAACGAAAGATTCCCGCAATATTTGAAAAATAACAACGAATTCTTAAAAATTCTTTGCCGAACAACGTTCCACGATCCACGAATTTCGCTTATTATCTTCTATATAACCTATATAACTATATACCTCTAAATAACTGTGGTCATTGGAACTGATTCGATTAGAAGCATAGCTGCGAACGAAACGTAACAGAATGTCAGTTCCAAGATAAAAGGAAAAAGGGAACGAATACTAACAAAGAGAGGACGAAAGAAGGAGGTAAAAAATGGAGAATGTATGGAATTTATATTGAATCCTTTTTTTACGCGTTCGAAAGACACGAGTGAAGCGAGGCACGAATCGTGGCAAACGAAAGCACCGTTTTCGAACGTCGTTCATTCTGTTTCGTTCCGAACAGGTCGACCACAACCACGTGTGACGTGGTGGCAGGAAAATGCTCTCCTGGACGACACTTACGAAACCGTCGGAACTAAGAGGGTACGGAACGTGCTGCGATTAGAAAAGCTGAGTCGCGAACACCTCGGTACGATTTTGACCTGCCAGGCGTCCAACAACAACATGGTCACTCCTATTTCCAGCTCTGTCACGCTCAATATGAATCGTAAGTAATTTTGATACATCATTAAAGGTCATGATACTGATTAGAGTATAGAATAGTAAAAGATAAAAAGATTTATCAGAAGCGTGCAAATATTCTTCATTCTGTAATACGAGGATTGTCCAGAAAGTACTACGCGTTTACGTATAGAAACCATATAAAACGATGGAACGCGCTTATAGAAGATCACCTAGCTTCATTCATGTATTAACATAAGTCATATTTAGTGTGAAGTAGTTTTATTTGCGTAGCCCGTACCGAGCGCGAATTAAGCCTGCACCTGGAAATCTCCTCGGGCTATCTTGTCAGCATTTGACCATAAACCACTACCTCCACGAGTCCAACATCAGACAACCGAGAGAGGGAAGGGGGAGACCCAAACCTCCGCGACTGATCTCGGCCCCCGTAGTACCAATCGAAATCATTAGCGGGACTGTTTTACCTGGCACTACGGTCTTCTTACTACCGCTTGAGGCCCGTGTAAGCTCCGTCACTGTTAATACTGGTAGGAACTCACGTAAGCAAGGCCCAGTGGCGAAATTCGATAAAGGCCGAGACCTTGGTCCTGGGACGTTTCCCAACGGACCCCTCGTTGTAGCTCGGGTCCGTGAGTTCGCTGTACCCAAATGACACACGTAAGCGGGATACAGCCAAGATACAGTATGTGATCAGTATTACGGCGGTCCTCTCTGCGGGAGCATAAGTCACACCAAATTTTGCGTTTAAATATTTAATATCGTCGTATAATATTTCATATCGCACGTTTAAAATGGCGATGTGTCTAAGTACGAGAATTCAAGAGGGACAGAAAAACTGTACGTGATCGTAAGGGTTCGTGCTTTTATTACAGAAGAGCTCAAGAACGTCTGCGACTTCATTGCAAATGATACACGATTCGAACGAATCAGATTACCATTTTTTTTTTTTTTTTTGCAAAATTTAGAGATTTTTTAGGTCGATAACGCTTCACAAGAAACAATCATTTAAAGGATTGTGTAAGACGATGGTTACGTAAACTGGCGGTGGAAGTATATGATGAAGATATTCAAAAACTCGCATAACGTTACGATAAGTGTTCAAATAGGATTGTTGGTTGTACTAAAAAATAACATAGTATATATACTAAAGTTACAAATACAGAAAATTTCTTAAAATGCATTTGTATTATTGTTATTTCAAAACGGTGTTACTTTCTTGACAAACCTCGTATATGTAAAATATATAAAATACATGTTCATCATTAGAAATATTAATACTGATTGGAGTACAGAATAAAAAATAAAACGATATGTCAGTGCTATGATTCTTGATATGAAGTCAAAAATAATCCTAATATGTACCTATTAGGGTAGATTGAAAAAATCAAAATTATGTAATCATTTTTTAGTAGTGAAGAAAAACTTGACTCTACTCCTACAGATTAAGTATGCAAATTTTGGTTTCTGTCAAATGAATTTTTTAGAAGGAACACTTGAAAATTTTTCGTATCTGGTTTCCTAATTACGTGACATTTCAATTCCACTTATTCCCCTGCCATTTCACTTCTAAAACTTGATACAACGATACAAAGAAACAAGATTCGACATGATACAAAAAAATACAACAATCCACGCCAAGAGTAAATAATTCACCTCTATGAATGTATACAATAATACGTGCCATTCACAGTGCCAAAAAAAAAAAAAAAAAAAAAAAAAAATGAAAACAGGAACACTAAACCTGAAAACACACATTTCCATCCACCACCCACACAAAATCCAATCTCCTAAAAAGAAAGCAAAACACTGCAAAAAGCATATCCACTACGCTTATTACTCCACCACAGCAAACAGAATTTTGAGCGAAAGTCAATTTCGTCATCGAGCCAACTTCTGGTAGAGAAAAAAAAGTAGAATAGTGTTTAAACTGCTCTTAATGAAACCGAGATTCGATCCTGCTTCTCCATCAGAAGACAAATGTTTAACAAATAATTGAACAATGGAGGCTGGTAAAACCGTGTTCCATATTGGAAACTTTCGCAAAATGGTTTCCATTAACCATGGAACCATTCGAAATGATTACTCAAACACTCGACAGGTTCCATAAACGCGGCGGAATCTTGCCTGCAACTGATAGTTCTTTCGAGTAAAGAGGGCTAATGGATGGTACGCGTGTTTCAGTGAAACCATTGTGGGTCCGCATGCAAGGAGAAAATCGTCCATTTAGCGCAGGCACCACGTACGAGATCGGCTGTGAGATAGTTGGAGCGAGACCAAATCCGAAGATCACGTGGTCGAAAGGAAGTTTGATGCTGAGAAATGCTAGACAGACGGTAAAATTAACATTTTCAAGGTGTAATAAAATTTAGAAAATAATTATAGTGAAAAGGAAGAGAAAGAAAGAAAGAGAAATAGAGAGAGAGCGCGAGTATGTAAATATCAAATCCATTATTGTATCATCTAACGATACTAATCTCGTCAATAGCTACTAAATATCATAGTTGTACTTGAAAAATAATCAAACACTTGTAGGAAATTTTTATAAATACTGTAGTATCGGGAAATACTAATAATTTGTTGGTGATTTATTTACAAATGAATAGATTGTACAGATGTTGATCAAACAGAAAAAACGATGGTTATTTAACATGAACTAATCGCAATAACGTACTATACTTTAGACAATTCAATAATTAATTTGCAACTTTCGTCATAACGGATCCAACGCTCTCTCTCTTTCTCTCACGTGGACCACACTCTCTCGACAACATTAGCAACTCTATCTCGACAATGCAACTCGCACTCTCTGTCTTCTCCACCGACACTGACTGTGAATTTGTCTTTCTGCCTTAGCATCCCTTTTATTCCCTTGTCTTAGGCCCACCACGTTCCGTAACCGCTCGTGGCCTCCTGGCCCCCTGTCTCTTCACGTAGGCCTTTTCTACGAAACTCTTCAACTGAAGGACCGACGACATATTGATGGGCCTGTGGGCACCTAGACCCGCGACAATGTTTATGGTTTACCCGATGTCTTTTAGGGCCTTTTGTCCACGATACTACAATACATTATGTATATCATACGAAATATTTTAGAAAATTACTATAATGGAATGCAACATCAATCAACATGTATCAACATATAACATGTATCATGATTATATTGGAAAAGTTTGAAATAAATCTGAAAATTTGCATAGAAGCTGCAACGTGCTTAGTGCAAGTATATATTTTACAGATACAGAGACGACGAAAGATTTGAAGCAATCAATTCTTCATTACATTAATAAACCTTAATATTCGTTGGAATAATCTTTGACATTTATTATATGCTTAAGACGACTATTATGCCATATACTAATTTTTTTCTGAATATGTGTGTGCAATAAATATCTTGTGATTTCTATATACATTTTCACATTGCTTTAAATTTTACCAATATAATCATGACAGTTGTATTTCATTACAGTACTAGTGAAATTTCAAAGTGTTTTACATAACATATTACATTACATAACAATATATAAATAAAAGTTTCCTACGGTAATTGTTCGAATACTTTCACGAGTCATTGTAAACATACAAGTATACTTCAATGCCATCCAAAACTCAACAAACACTCCTTTCGCTATCTTCGAATCATCGAAACCGAGCAATATTTCTCTCTTATAAAAATTCCCATTATACCATCACCTAAGAAGTTTACTAAAAAAATTGTGACAAAGACACCGTGCAGAATCAAAAAAAAAAAAAAGTTCCTTTCAATACCTCCTAATCACTCAAAACATCTTCGTCTACTATCCCAGCTCTACGATATTTCTCTTCCATAAAAATTTTCATTATACCATCACCTAAAACGCTAAACACAGAAGGAGATCCTCGAAGACGTCCGATGCAACAGATTCGGGCTTCCAGATTCGAGGCCGAAGGATTTAATTACACTATGAAAAAAACATGCTCTCGTGTTCAAGAAATTCGTCGTAAACTCTCTCTCTCTCTCTCTCTCTCTCTCTCTCTCTCTCTCTCTATGTGAAAGTCTTCCGTAACTAATATTTTGCAAACGGCCGCCCAATTTCACCGCGAAAAGCAATCATGCTAAGTCCCCAGCGTTTGACCTCTCTTTTACACACACACACACGCGCACGCACGTACATACACACACATTCTCTCTCTCATTTCTTTTTGCATTTTCGTTCCCTGGAGGTTCGACTTCCGGCGTTCGTCAGCTTCGACTTCCGGCGTTCGTCAGCTTCGACTTCCCTAAATCAGCCTCGCGGCCAGCTTTTATTTTTTCTAGCGTGGATATAGCTCAACGATCAGGCAGACCAGTTCAGTAAACTGTTTTAAATTCATGAGTGCCATCCCACAGATGAGCCCCGACTCCAACGTCACCACCAGCATTCTCACGTTCGTGCCGACTATCGAGGACGCTGGCAAGTTCCTCTCCTGCCACGGCAGCGTGCCGGATATCCCGGATTCCGAGATGGAGGACGGATGGAAGCTCGATATACACCGTGAGTGTGTTTTCATTGAAATTTCATAGTGACGATCTACAGGGAGTAGAGGTAAACGTCTCTCGGCGATATTTTCTTCCACGACAGGTGGTGGTCACACACTTACCAAGAAAAATAGAGAACGAGTAACAAAACAGTTTCGATTAGCTGATTTTCAGAGATAGGTGTTGTGTGTGTTTTTTGGGCTTTGAATGGAATATTCTCTGTTTTGTTGCGGCGAAAATAGAATTTTTAGAGTAGAGAAGGACCTGCCGTGCTGTGTCAATCACTATCGTACCAAATAATAATTCTCTTTAACCCCCCTTGCATTAACCATTATGCTTCTTGTATTTGCAAAATTCCAACATATAAAGTCAACTAATATTTACTAAATTAAATTGCATAAAGACGTAGGAAGAATTAATCTTATAAAAACAGATAGACTGTATATTTTTTCGATTCAAATCAAAATACAATACTCGTTTTCATATGTATTAAATTGCTTACTTGATACTACGAATATAACTAAACAAAATAAACTTTTTTAAATTATATTTCTAGCTCATCAATTACATTCATAACTAAGAAAATCAACATTTCTAATTATGTCTACAAAAATATAATTTTGCATAAATATTCTCAGTCCATCAATAAAACATAAAATACTAAAATACTTTCAGGACACCTAATTATAAGCCTAATCCTAATTTCCCTAATCTCAATTCAACGCTCTAAAAATAGCAAAATTGAATCAAAAGAAAGCAAGCGTTGATTACGTAAAATTGTAGAACGGGAGAGAAGAGACGGGGAAATTTGTCAACAGTGTCGAGGACAGATCTAGAAATCTGTCTGATTGGTTTTCCGACGGGGAAAAATTTGGAAATGCTTCAATCGGGTTTTCGCAATGTCTAGTCTACGAGGAAACACGGCCATATAGCTGTCCAATAAAAATGAAATATGGTTGATGAGCGATTTATTGCGTCGCGTCGTGGAACGTAATTTAATTCGCCTAATCGATAGAGCAACGAATTGACGACCGATTGTTTCGAGTGGTGAAAACAGTTTCTCTGAAGTTTGTCTCGTCGACGACAAGCTAGGAACTCTAATGCGAAACGCGTGTCGTCACGGCCATCTATTCTTCCAGTCAACTTTCCATGGTACGTAGTTTACTTGGATTAATTAAAAATTTTAATTAATTCTTTCGAGGCTTCGCAGACTGCACCAACTGAAAAGTTCAAGCCAGAAAACGATGATAACGTTGCTGCAGTATGCAGGAACGGTAACATGATAGTAAAATGTGAGAGCTTTTGAAAATTATTAACCTTAGAAGGTACAGTGAGATATATAATATTTCGTAGTCGGGAAATGAAAGAAATGTAATCCGTTATTATATAGGTAAAATAATAGAATGAAATATAATAATTGTGAGGAAACTGAATAATATACGTAATATCAAATTTCGGTGATAATGTTTATAAGTCATGTTAAATGTCAAAGATTGAGATTAAAAGTTTCGATAATGTAAATTGAAAATATCGAATATTCTTAAAATTTGTAATCTGTGATTCAATGTTTTTTACATAATCGCTTTTAATACTCGAAGCAGGTATTCTACGAATAAAGAAGTTACAACAGTAACAATAAAGGACAACAAGCTGAATATCTATATCTTTCGAGAAAATTGAGATTAAATGTTTCAATAATTTGAAGTGAAAATTTCACCCATTCTTCCAATTTTTAATCTCTAATTTAACAGTTTTTATTAATGATCGCCTTTAACATACTCGAAGTAGAACAAAGAAATCAACAATGATAATAAAAGGAATATCTAGAAGGCAGAATATCTGTAGTATTTTCCGACGTTCTTCTCGCCATTTTTATTGACAATGCACGAGTTCTATTGTTTTGCTATCCATCCTATTACTACGGTAAAGAGTGCTTCGAATCTCAAGCAGTTAGATTGCCACGATCGATGCACTCTCTCGCATTCGAGTTTTCCGTTTTTAGACGTTTCTTTCGTTCATACAGCCTTGTTTTGCATCGAATAGTCATCCTTCTGTAAATTTCCGTTCCACTAACACCCACGCCACTTAAGAACCTGACGACAGCACACTATTCCCCCAATGTGCAATCTTACAGTGGAACAAGCTTCTTGGCAACCAACCAGAACACACTATAAACAAAACATAAACGTTCAGACCAGAAGCATATCGATGCCAAATATTTAAAAGAATATTTCCAATGTACTATTCGGACCATTTACTTCGATTCCTTTTCGTTTCTTTTCTATTTTAATGCACGAATAGTCTAAAACGTACAGAAAGAACAATTTGATATTTCTCTGGGGCACGAGATTGAACAGGTAAATATTAATATCTGCCGATTCAGAAAATTCTTTATTTTCTTCTTCTTAGAGACGAAACAGATTCGCAAATTAAATTTTAATACAAAAATATTCATTTTGCCTCTCATTTGGTTGGCAAACGTCAATTTAATTAATCGATGATAATACAAAATGTTTTGAATGTTCTGTAGATATTTCAATTCAAAATTCTGTCAGCTCATATTATTTTAATTAAAAATCAAATAATTATTGCAAAATTAAATTCTATTAAAAAGTAGAACATTATATTACAGCTTGAAAAAAGAACCAGTTTCTTAGTAATCTTCTAAAAGAAAAGTGTGAGTATATCTTCTGTTAATTAAAGAACGAACTTTAACTAAAAACAAATAATTATTACAAAATTAAATTTTATCAAATAGTAAGATATAATATCGTGTCTTTAATTTAAAAAAGCGAAATTTTTACTAATCCGTCGAATGACAAATATACCCAGTCTACTTGACACGATTCGTGCTCCATATTTCCTTTGCCACCCTCTCTGAACACCCCTAAACGCGCGTTTCAGCACCGAGTCGTCTTAAAGGCCGTCGAAATCGCATTCGCCTACCGAAATTAAAAACTCGCGTGCATCATCGGCGTCAAAGAAACGAGCATAAAGAAGGGGTTGGGGAACTTATTTATCCGTTGGGATTCTGTCAAGTCGAGGCCCGTGTATTGACTTCACACTCGATCTCTTGCTCTCGCTATTAGCAAGAATCCGCTGCTCCCTCGTGGCCGTTCGCTCGATATCGTTTCTTCGCCGTTGAAACTCTAGCAAGAACCAATGAACGAACGAACAAAAACAAAGAAGAAAACAAAATGAAAAAAAGACGAAGAGAATAACAAATAAGAACGATAGAGGGGATGAAAGAAAAGGTGGTAGCAAGAGAAAGAGAGGGTAAAAATCTGTGAAAGAGCAGCCGCGATATCGATTTACAACGTTCGCCAGCCAGTTCTTGCTTATGATGCTCGTAATGCGAGTCCACCGAACAAATCCGATAATTCCGCCGCAAGATCCCGCGCCTGCAATAACGAGTAAATTTTTCCTTATTCCTTCCCACCACCTGAAACCACCTCCGACTGGCGCGATTATCGATGGAAAAAGAGAGTGGTTCAAGGAGAAAAGAGGAGATGATGGATTTCGTAGGTAAATGAGCAAAAAAGAGGAAAAGAAACTGGGAAAAAGCAGGATGGAGGAGAAAATATGTTAAAACTCGACGTGAGGCGTGGTTCATGAGTTAGAAACCATTGCCATATTTGCTATAGCACTAAAATTTAGAGTATTTAATGTCGAATTATTTTATTGGAAATCTCATGGTTTCCAAAATTTATTTTTATTGTGAAATATCTAAAATATCATATCGTTGGAAATGTCTATTTTTCTTTTTTTGTACCTGCGGGCAGAATTCAGAGTTTAAATAGCACTGCTTTATTAAACATGAGAATTCAGAATTTAAATAACACACTGCTTGGTTACATATCAGAATTCACAGCATAGAATACATAGAGTTTAGAAACACATAGCGTAACACAACAAGTGTAACTAAACAACCATTGTTAGCAATCGCAAGCATTCATCATTCTACGCGATTCTAAATTCAAGCCCGATCCTAAGTCAATAACTGGTCGGTTCTTTGTGTGAATTGACCAGTACACCACGTGCAAATTTGATCAAACCCAAAATCACGATTTATATATGAAGACCATAATATGAAGACTACACAAGTAAGAAATGATAAGTGAAGTTTTTAACATTTCATTGCAAAATAGAGTTCTAAAATTTATTACGTTATCGATCAGTCTTTCGGACTTAATCATACTCGTCAAAATTTTCAAAATACTAATCTTCATCATATTAGAATATCGAAGATACTAAAATACTGCTTAATACCGTATGATATTATTATATTGAAAATATTAAAATCGTGTTGTAGAAATATCGTGTTATATGAGGGTTATCTATACATCATATTAAAATCTTTCTGCACAATCATAAATTAACATTAAAGCAAAAAAATTCAACAAAAATATATTCGTCATAATACATAATATACTCCTCCTTTGATAACTCCTTTTTGCATAACATAGAGCACGAGGAAAAAAAAGAATCGAGAGAAGTAGCAAGTAGAAAGAGAATATGAGGATAGAAGATAGAAAGAGGAGCAAGAACAGTCACGAAGGAAGGTGCAGAGAAAATCTGATGGGAAGAACGAGTGGAACGAACTTCTAAACTTATGGGATAGAGCAATAGGTGGATAGAGAAAGAAAAAATAAGTTTTACATGGGGAGAAAGAGGGTTTTGGACGAAAACGAAAGGAAGCATATCGAGAAAACGAGAGAATCTTGAGCCACGAATGGGCATGTACCATTAATTTCCGCGAAGCTGAACTGATCCCTGCTTTCCTCTTTTTCTCCCTCTTCGTTCCACGTTCGTCTCCTCTTGCTTCTACCTTGCTCGCTGTCTAGTCGGGGAAAACTTTTATATTGGACAATGGAATCACGGTGTTAATCTCCAGGAATGGTGGTAGGAATAGCGAGTCTGCATAACGACCGGTTTGTTATGAGATCGGTCTAAGAGGTTGTCGCAAAATCTACAGGCGTGTTCCATGCGTCCTGTTGGAATAAAAAGATTTTATCGTACGAAGTCATCCACTCGATTCTGTCACGCAAACGATTATTTGAAGCGTAATTCTAGACCCGTGAGAACTATTCAAGGATGGTTATCGCAAATGATTCAGTCAACATCTGTGAGAATTATATAGCACTATAAATAGAAATACAGAAAAGAAAACAAGGATTACAAACATTATGGAATTTGTTTAACTCTTTTTAATTTCATTTGTTGTGAAGCACATTTCTATACAAATATTCAGTTAAATATTCCATACGTGCATCACTGAAACCCCAAAATTTATACGCAAAATATAAAACATAATATTCTTAAATAATATGTGGAGTATGTCAAATATATATGCATGTATGAGTATCAGAAATGTGAAGAAGCGTTTCAGATGAAAGTTGTTTGACTTCATGGAGGAAAGTTAATAAGATGTTTCGATTTTTTTTTTTTACACTCTTATCTAAGGAAATTTCAATGCTGATGTAACTTTTTTAAATGAAATATACACTATGCACTTTTTTTTATATACCATTTTCTATATACCGTTCGATGCATTTTTTAATTCTCTACAAAAGGTATTAGGGTATTACGGTCGAAAAATGACTAGTTTAAAAGATACTTTGACTTTAATCTTGTGAAGCTTATGGTATGAAAGACAAGGAAAGATAATGCAGTGCTTTTATGTTTATATTTTTCAATGCAATACTGTATTAAAAGAATGTATAATTCCATTTTACGAAGTTACATTGGCATTTAATCTAAATAAGAATGTAAAAAAAAATCGAGAGATCTTATTAAGTTTTCCCCATGAAGTCAAAGAAGTTTCATCCGAAACATTTTTTGGGACTCCTGATACTTACAGAAATAATCACGTGTACACATTTAAAATAAACCTACTCTATATTTATGTGTAAATGTTATAACGTTTATACGTAATATTGTATGTGGCTATGTGAATATATTTTCTATTTAATCTGTAAATTTAATGTTGCGCCTAATTTATGGATAATTAGTGTATAGCTTTTGTTAAGGAAGTATCGATAATCGTGGCATAGAAACATCAATTCTTTAGAAGAGTGTGCTGTTGTCAAAAAGACATTGTGCGATGATACAGGAAAACACTGGACCAGTTTGATATATTGTAGCTTCCTGATCTCAGATCGCCTGGAGACTGGAGCCAAGAAAGGATTAACAGCGACAATTGATTTTGTTGTTATCAGAGCAGACAATATTGCGTTAAATACAAGTGGGAATTTAACCTGCTTGTGTTGAAAATCATGGATAGTAAATAGGTGTTTGGCGTGTAAACATGGTTTATCATGCAAGGTTATATACTGATTGCTTATCTCATAAACTATACCATATACCGGTTAGTACGCGTACACTTAAGAGAAATATTTTCTAGCGATAGTGATTGACGATTATAATTCTTATAACTGAAACTCTTTTTATACACGTTTAATATTATATATGCTCATTATAAACCATTATACACATATTATTATATTTATACAATGCTTGCAATTGCTAATTATTTCTTCGAAATATATATAATCTTCTTACAATATTCCACAATGTTGGACCATTTTTTTATACGCATTTGAATTCTAAAAGAGGAAACAATCTCCTCTTCTCGTATCTTACAGTGCACAGCAGTGAACGCCATATTTAACAATAGTCCTAAAGCAAATTATGTATTTATATATATACGTAATTATATATTTTAATTACAGAAAACAACAACAATCTAATAACGAACACAACTCCTAACACATCCATGCACCACACTCTCCAATACTCCAAAAATTAATTTGCAACATCTCCATCAACCATACCTAAAATACAGATCATTTCCACCTATTTATGATCCAACTCAGCAAACTCCACGCATAAACAAAACAATCCTATTTCTTGCCTATCGCTCTAACTACTTACTTACACTGCACCCAAAGCGCAAAACGTACTCGCGCGCTGGGTGCAGTTGCCCGAAACAAAACATTGTACCATTTCTTACACAACGACATGGTTAAACTTTCAGACGAACCAGTGGTTATGCTCGAGCTTGGGAGCAATCTGAACTTGAGCGCAATCCGCGAGGGTATCGACGTTTATTTCGAGTGCAATATCAAGTCGAATCCGTGGGTTTACAAGGTTTCCTGGCGGCACAACGTAAGTTCAAACTAACCACAACCGCACCCCTTTTCATCTATTAAGTCACCTGATACATTAAAATAAATTCAAATTATTAAAACATCGAATGAAAATAAATTTTAAAATACAAACGCAACGTCTCTTTTACTATACTAAGAAGTCGAAAACTGCAAATCTTGAAATATATCATTGTTCCTACAAATGGGAAATACACTACTGGCTAAAAACTTGGAATTATCATGTTACATAGATTTCGACAGACAGAATCACAAAAAGAATCGGTTTACACTTCCGCAATCTTAGAAAACTCTTTGATAGGGTAAAACTCCGTTCGTATGAGTTAGTGAAGGAAGAAATAATTTATATGATTACAGTTCATATAATAGGAGCCCATTAATTCTCCTCCCACACTTATGATTCTTTATTCATATAATAAAAGTTCACGTTCGAATAAATAAATTCAACCAACAAGAGTTCATTCAATCAAACATTGACTGGATTCGACTAAATGGAGTTCATATGAACGCGTAATCTGCTATAAGTAATCGTATACAATTGAAAATTAAACTAAGTAAACGATAATATTCTTGATAATATGATTGATAAATGTTCCAAATTTATATTAAGATCAACAAGTAATTCAATGTAGAAGAACAATTGAAGAAGTGTCGACTCCAAATCGTTGATCGATAGTATGTGTTCTATGTACGACGACGATGACGATGGGAACGAGAGCGATGGAACGCTCGCTAACAGCCGGATAACGAAATTGCGTGGCAGTTCCGGAATCGATAATTTAGAAGCAAGCCTTAATCGAAAGACGAGATAAGGGGGACGGGTTGGCGCAGCTGTGACGCGAAGTTTCTGTTTAAAATTTACATGCTGATACGGGCCGACCGGGAACCAATGTGTAAGCGTTCTTTGAACTAATAGCCAACGTTCCGCATCGGTAAGAAATTTATCGGCGAGCTTCGGTAACCGTTGACGTAACCCTAAGAGCTTCAAGCTTCTCCTTAAATGGGGTGAAGTCTGACGGGGATCGTCGTTAATAGGAAGTTCACAGGGGGGAACCGCGGGAAGTGATGTGCACCGATTTTCTTGGGACTTTGAGGTTACGCCAGGCGTTAGATGGTTTGGCTTTAGATTGATAGACCAACTTCCTGGAGAAATATCTTAAATTTCAAATTTCTCAAGTTTGGTATGTCATATTATCTTTAGGATGATACGCGAAGGAATCTTATTTCATCTATTTTAAGATACATATTATATTATCGTTAAGGAATGAAAGATGATTAATAATTAAAGATGATAGACATAACTTAAAGAAAGAATAGTAATGATTAGAATTCATTTTCAGAGTCAAATGAACTTTTTCTTTTTTTACATTTTTCTTCTTCGGTTTTAAGTTGTGTCTGAATTCGATCTAACAAGTTACGACACGAATTGTAACTAACAAGTACGTGATAGATATATGTAAATATAGATTAAAGATGACAGGTTATTAGCAAGAAGAAGTTAAAATTGATTTGTCGATTTAAAGAAAATTCTTCCCTTTTATAGCTGATTTAAATTATTTTCTGAATTACTTGAAGTCAACTTTTGTATTATTTATTGTATCAAACGAATCTTAAGTAAAAACGTGGCTGAAACTAGTAACAAATTAATAATAACAGCTATTCAAGTAAGTGGCAATACCATCCTACTTTATTCGCCAATTACTTTGCTTAAGCAGAATCGCAGAATTAACAGAAACGAAAATAGAACGATATAGCTTTCATTTCGACGTAGAATTTACTGCACAAATTTGTAGTCTAGAAAGCATACAATAAATAAGCTCTCTACATAAATTAGTAGGTACCTTATAACACGCATTACTATTTATATTAATTATCAAGTTTGTAAAGAGAGATTATATCGACTAATTACAAATATAAATTCGTGCATACCAGATAAACTTTGTACATACATTAACTAATAATCCATAAATCTACACTAATTATCAGAAATTTGACAGAGATTGCATAGATTAATTACAAATACCAATTTCTACAAAATAAATAAGCTTTCTATGTAAATTAACCAACAACTATATTACTATATTATTTACCTCGATTATCAAGAAATATTAATCGAAACGTCGCTTTTGCAATATAAGATCTATCTGGCTGGAAACTTTTCCATGCATAATGTGTATAATTAAAAGATCCAACAAATAAAATATTTTATTTACTATTTCACAAAATTTCATGAATTTCGGTGCGTAATTATACATGGTTGCGTGGTAATACTTCGTAAATCCATTGAAACTACTATGAATAAAATTACAAAATCAAAATTAGAAAATTAGTCATTCTCTTGGTCGTTTATTCAATAAAATATTTGATCTGTCATGTAACAAAGCTGTATTAGTATCGGTACATAATTGTATATGATTCTGTGATAAAACTTCATCAGGCTATTGGAAGTTCTACGAATGAAATAACTGAGGGAAGTCAATTGTTGTTCGTGACCGATCCGATGAACCAACGATGTGGGACGTGATTGGTATCGAGCTATGGCAATCACAGCGAGAGATTTGTTTAATGATTAGTTGTACCAATGAACGGGTTTCCTATTCAATATTAATCTGTTTGATATTGACGCGTTCAATCTACCGCGGATCACTGATTGGTTACATAGATGCGATATCCCATTTACGATTAATAACTCAAAAATATTCTTCCAGCATTTCTCAATTGACAAAATTTCCATTTACTATTAGCTTTCGAAAAATATTCTATTAAGAGAAAAAAAAATGAAAGAAAGAAGAACGTAAACGTTCCTGATTTCTTATGCTTTTTACCTTTTCTCGCAAGCCGTCATTATTAATTCTGTTTGCGTTTTAAGGCGAATGCATTCTGACAGTACATCTCACCCGTTCTTTAACGCGCCTTTACGTTTCATAGCCCCAGTCTCTTCAATAAGAGAATCATATATTTTGCATTACTACGTTCCATTGTGAATATTTTAGCCAGCGAAGTGTAACTTTACTCTTCCGCCAACGTAGAACAACTCCAGTCTTCAGATGGAAAGTAGGAAATAATTTCAACAAGAAAGAGCAAAACTACTTCGTCAATATCATTTTTTCGCACAGTTGCTACAAGAAAAAAATTTGATTAACTTCCTGACGTTCGATTATTCTTATTTTAACGGTCGAAAAAAATAATGTATGTATGTGACTACAGTAGAACCTCAATTATCCGACGTGATACGGACCTCGGATAATACGGAAAGCTCTATTAGCGTTCATAAATCGTATAGAAAAATCATAGAAAGTTTGGTTAACCGCTTTCACAATACCTGACTATTTACGCTTTTGTACAGTTCGTGTTAAAAATTTCGTGATAAAAATAAAGTTATGTTAAAGTTTAGAACATTTCGAATAATACAACCTTAGACGGGACTCTAATAAACGAGACTCCATTGTACTTCGAAGTAAATCTACCTATTCGCAGAATTGATAATTCTTAGCTGCGGTTAGATCAATTGTAGAATCTGCTTAACGCTTTTGTCAAAAGTTCTAAACTTTAACTACTGACTGATTTTACGATTTTACTATATCATTTCTGTTTACTGCATGCCTCTGTTCCGTAGAGGGATTAGTAAGGTTTATTTTAAACGAATACGAAAGCTCGTCCCTCTGCGTTTGGTATATTGCATTGTACTGCATTATGTTGATCCGAGTTCCATAAATATTTCTTCGGGCACCTTTAGATCTCGATGTCATTCTAGTCAAGAGGACATCAGACGCCTTTGCCGATTCTTCGTTTGATTCGAGAACGACCACCGGTACGGAAGATCTCCGCTACTGGTGCCGATGGAAAAAGAAGAACGTAATACATCGGTTGGCACGGTTGAGAAATTGAAAAACTGTCAGCAGCCTTCGCCTTATTTTTTTTCCCTCCCTTTCTCTAGTCATCTTTTCTAATTTTTTCGGCAAATTTATGCATGAAATGGTACCTATCGATTTGCACGCGCATCAAGTCCACGTAAAACTACCAATCATCGTGAACGGTTCACTTCGAAATTACCCTCACCGTCTGCCGAAGTGAGCTGGACGAGGAAACAAATACACGTATATGTTGCTCGCGTAACCTCAATTTACATAAGAAAGTCACAGGACAAAAGCATGATGAGTACAGTTTCGTTGATTTCCTGATTTTGATGTTATTTAATGAAACAGAAGAAAAGGACGGTTTTGCTGGACTTTTAAATTTCCCGTAAATGCATAAACATTCTAATCTATCTCCGAAAAGTATACTTCCTTCGATATCTAATCAGATAAGATTTCTATCCATAGTCAATTAAGACAATAATTACAATAGGAATGAACTTAGAGAACTATATATAAACTAAATCTCTAGGCAGTGTGCCGTACACAAAATATTTTAACGATCCATCGTCTTTGTTGTTCTTCGTCATCGTTGTTTGTCGAAAAGTTATATATACTTCCGATCTATGATGGGATATAGTGATGATGATTTTATATCGACAGGGCAATCCGCTGTATCATAATCCAGCGACAGGAACCATAATCAGTAATCAAAGCTTAGTATTGCAAAGCGTAACACGAAGCAGAGCTGGGATCTACACGTGTATTGGCAGCAACCAAGAAGGCGACGGAGAGAGCAATCCTCTGAATCTGGACATCAAATGTGAGTATATTGGCAATTCAGCTTGGTAATTCTAACTAACGCAAGATGTAACTAGATATAGGTACAGTTCACTTATGAAGACTGAAATATTGCATAGATTTAAATGGTTATAATATACAATTTATACTTATATTTATTTTAATTAGAAATTCGAATATAATTACATGTATTCTAATTACAAAATTACGGATAAATCGAACTAGGAAGACAATAAAAATAATAATTTCTCAAATTCTTCACGAATGAAATTTTTGTTTATTTACGAAAAAATAATTAATATTATAGCTTCGAATTTGGCTCTAAAATTTTTAGATCAATAAATGTGAAAGATACACTACTGATCAAAAGTATTCGTAACACTTGTTTATTTTCTATAAAATATATTTGAATAACAAAATTACAGATGATGTAAATTATTAGCGATATTACTACTGACTAAAAGCGATACATCAGCATTATTGGATAAAATGGTTGTATAGAAATGGCTGTTTCATCGTCCATCTTCTCGCAACATCCCCTAAAAACATAGGAAAAAGTAGCATAATAAAGAAAAGACGTAGAGGAAGTTCCAATTTTTTTTTTTTTTTTTTTTAATTTTACAGGGAGTACGTCCGTTGCAACTTTGTTCCATTAAAAGTTTGTACCGTGATGTCACAAGCAAATATTACTACGACCCGATCGTCGCAAAAAAATTTAATTAAACCGGAAGACAAATTTTACAAAAGGACACAAAGCAATTACACGATATAAAAATAACATTTTTAGAAAAACCGCAAACGTTCTTTTCCAGAAAGCAATTATTAGTTGTATAAATTTAATTATTTAGATAGTCCCGCTAATAGTGAAATATTTTAAGACGATTTTGAGTTTTTCATAAAACAAACATTCATTCGTGCAACTGAAATGAACTCCAAAGATAAAATATTTAACTGTATTAGTTATATATTTATACTTTAAAGGCGCTTAAAATTACTATTAAATCATCTATTAAGCAACTATTAAAAATAACTTACACGAGTATCTGTTGTCCTTAAATAATATGAATATATATTATTATAAATAATATTAAATAATATGTTGGTGTCGAATATTTACCAAACCCTTCAATTTGGTAAAGAAGAAAAAGATTTATAGAAATGTAATACATTCTATTTGATATATAGATATATTCTCTTATTTAAAACTAATTACCGGTATTGAATATTACAAATATTAAATAGTTTCTGAAAAAATCAAGTATCCTTGAACGTTAAAGGATACTGCATAAATATACTATTGTAGTATGAAAGATTAATGAAATGAAAAATCCTCAACAAATACTTATTGCATTTTTCTTTAAATAACAGCATTAAAGATTACGGCCATTAAATAATTCCCACATTCAGAGAGGAATATTTTTAAATATTCCTTATATTATTATTATTCCTTATATTCCTTATATTATTATATAACCCTGCGTAAATAAAGTATTTATCAAAATAAATCACGTAAAACCTAAAGAAGAAACAGCAAATAATGTCCAATGTATCCTTCTTGAAATAACTATTAAATATTAAAATCACTAAAGAACATCTATACAGTCCACAATGAAACGAAACATTTATAGAGTTGAAACCAGATCTGAAAAGCGAAGAGGCATTCGAATAACGCATCTAGCCCAGAACCTGCTATTTCCGGCTCGTTGTAGAAATATTTAGAAAGTATAATTCGCTGGGATCTGTGAAGCAATATTATGTACAACGAACGAAGAGATTGTTGCAATTCCAGCTTTGTGGATTTATACCAATTCGAATAAAGAGAGAAGTAGATTGTAAGATGGGTCGGGGGGGGGGGGAGAAAGAGAAAAGCAGTTAAAAGAGGACACAAAAGGTGGTACTGGCGTGGCCACTAATAGCGTTAAAGGAAACCGGGCCGTAGCAACATGCTTTTGTAACATAATGAAACATTTAGATAGATGTGTACAAAGCTAAAATCCAACGTCTATCACGGGTGTAGTAATACAATGCAATGTCGCACAAAATATTATATAGCCCCATTTTTACGTTAACAAAGTCTACCATTCTCTATTAATAAAGTCTACGCTCCTTTTGGGTTCTCGATACACCTTTACTTCCATTTTTGCCATGGAAATAAAATATCTTGCCATATTTCCTCCATATTACGGAGTCTGGTTATTAATTTTATTTTGGATACACAAAAAGTATCATCTCTATCGTCTTTGTAATATTAGGGAGATCTGGTCTTGCAAAATTTAAAAAAACTATCATCATGCGTGCATGTTAGCATTTTTAAATAATAAAAATGGTACTATTATACGTAACATTTTCAGTGGAAAAGAAACAACACAAGAAGTTACCGTTTAATGTGTTACTTTTAAAAGCTACAATAGTTGTTTGTGACTTTATATAGCAAAGTAAGAAACAATAAAATATATTAGATAAAGAAAATGTGAAAAAACTGTTATACTAATAAAGAAAACATAGAAAAGAATAGGAAGTATAGTAGTAAAGAAAGCGAAGGAGCCAAGAAAGGAATTATGGTAGCAAGGAAATGGTAAAAGAAAGTTAGAAGAAATAGCAACAATAGAAACAAGTAACACAATAAAATCGAGGAGCCACAAGGAGAAATGAAGTTTTCACAGATGAAAATAGACAGATTTCAAAATGCTCTCGAACGGAGAAAATGTGGAATTTCAACTTTCTAGAATCTCTTGGGATCCTAAGCGACATATGTCCAAAATTGAAGAATGCCAGCTTTGGAATGAAATCGAATTACGAAATTGATGATGCGAAAATATCATACAATAATACACTTATTGCACGTAGTCGATAACGTATACGAATGCAGGGTAAAATTACTAAAACTTTATATATGAATAATGAATATGTGGCGGCACTCGACAGCAAAATACCATCATTCGATACTAACTAGTGTCGGAAGACGGCAGCGCAGTGGTTAGCGCCTTAGGTTACAAACGTTCAGAATCCGGGTTTTCAAATCCCGGCGACCGGAGTCCGATTTTTCTTCCGCGGCATCAAAAATGAGAAGAAAAATGCAGCAGTATTCCAGCAGCGACACCGGCGACCCACAGCAGAACCTGTCTCACTCTACACACGAGCAGTAGCGCACTATCACCACAACTAATACCGGCAAGCGACAACTATCACTACTACACCTCAAATATTATCCATTCTGCCATAGCTAAAATAAAAATAGAAAGTTTCACACAAAATTTTATCACAGACTAAACACTATTTAAATACTATTTAAATTATTTCTTCAATAAACACGCTGCAATGAAAAATCTCACCACCAATTTATATATTATTAGGCAACTGATTAAGTTAAGCATGAATTTATTTTGTAATATGCAGTTTGCTTGGTAACGTGTATAACGCATATATTATTAAAAATTTTATACCGACGAAATTATATATTTTCTAAATGTATATCACAAAAATAATCGGAAAAAATTTACCAAAGAACGAGCGCTTTAAATATTATCTTTTTTATACACATACTGTAACAGACACTCTCAACGTTAATTTATTCTGTATCATCAAACAAACGATTAAGTTAACGGCAAACTGATTTTTAGAAACAAACAATGATTCGATGAATAGATATTTGAGAGAATTTTCTTTGTTGAAGTTCTTCGGTGACACAGTCCGCGTAACACGAAAGATAGGAGTGCACTTCCCCTGATTTCAACTGTGTCGACTAAGATTTTATCACATCCACTCCCGGGGATCAAATCATGGCAGTCCAATTCAACGTCGATTCTGTTTTCAATTTACAGCACTCCAATTTCAAATTTTCTCCGCAGCAAGAACGTAGAATTCTGCTAGCTTGTCCATTCGAGAAGGAGCTTTGGAAAGAAAGTCAGGATACATTTACTTCCCCCCCCCCCCAATTTTATCCGCGTTCATTTCGATTTTTGTCTAATCTATTTTGTTTTAATTCAGCAATAATTCTATTCCGCTTTATTTTACTATAAATTCGATAGCTTTTTCAATCTCTATTTTTTAAGATAATTCGAAATAACATGGAATAATCTGATTTCACAAAATTCCTCGGATATACCATCGATTTCGTCCATTTATAAGATTGAAACTTCCAACTTCCTTAGACTATTAGAATACAGAAAATTTGGTTTAGGCTTATTTTCATACGATAAGAATCTACTTCGAATTATTGGTCAGTAAATTATGACTTTTAATCTCTATTTCTACAATAATTAAAGAAGACATAAGATAGTCTCCTTATACAATATTTTTCAAGTATAGTATCGATCTAGTTGTCCATCTACAAGGTTGGAACTTGGAACTTTCTGACTCTTGGAATGCAGAAAATTGGTAAATTCCGACGTCAAAGTTCGTGCTCCACGGAAGAAAGACCAAAGTATTTATCCTAATTTCGTTCGTGCCAACTTTGATCTCGTCGTGTCCATTTCGTAAACCGAACCGTCTTTTCTTCATTTGCCTTAGATTTACTTTAAACTTAGTTTGTTCCAAAACTTCGTTCCAAAATCGAACTTCTCTAGATATTCGACGTTTTATCAAATTTCAGCTTAACTACTCTTGACATTCGTTCACCTAGATGAAACGAAATTTGAAACCGCCTCTAACGATTTTCAGATTAAATTACAGGGTTTATTTTTGATGCACGATGGAGTGTGTTCAAGCCCTGCGACGAGGCCAATCTTTAACTTCTTAGGTACGGTTGAATTTTGTGCGGGGCTATTTCTCTGCATAACAGAGTTTGACACGAAAACGATACAGAACTGCAATGTGTGACGGATAATGCTGTTCTCTACGCAAGCACATTAGAATGAAGAACAACTAGAAGGAAGTTCTTGATAATTAGATTATAATTTTTCTTAAAGATATGATGCATATATTTTAACTTTAATAATTTATTTTAATAATTAATAATAGAATTGAGTGTGATATATTTTAAAGCATGGTACGACACATAGACCCACGTCAAAATTTTCACACTCATAGCGCGATACTGTTTTTCAAATTGCACTTCGTTTTCTATTTTGAAGTGACATCTTGAGGTTGAAGATTCTAAAAAATTATAAGGGTACGGATCGGCATGTTAAAAAGAGCATCTAATAATGGTATATTTATTTTAACGAAAAGCAACAATTGATACCTGATACTGGCGTATCAAAAACAAAGTTTATATATTCTGTCTGTATATTGTTAACACTGTTATAAAACATTGCGAGGACAAAAAAAGTGTGAAGCAAGACAGATAAAATAGATCATTTAGTTTAACCAGTGAGCGAATGAATCAGTAGAGTGAGCTACTATAGGGGTGCGTCGAAATATAAGATGACATCCCCGAAAGCCAGTATAACATCGTACCTAAGATGTTAAAAGGAATTTCAGAAGTCAAGGGACTCATCTATCTAGCAAATATAAAAATTAGAATTATCTAAGAGATAGGTGAAATTTGATTTGTAAGAAGAACGGGTCTATCAAAATTTTGCTTCTAGCCCAATCTTTTAAAAGAATTTTAAAAGTCAAACAGCTCATCAATTTAGTTTCTACAAAAATTAGAAACAGAAAACTTCTCAATGGACCTAACATTTTCTATTAAAAATTCTCTTTGATCCTCCTATATATACAACTTTAAACCCCCAAAATTTTTTTTTCAATGATATGAATGCTTATTTAGATAACGTCATCGGAAAAAGACACGCAATCTCTACATAATATTTCTGAAGATCAAATGTTGTAGTATATTTCACTCTATTGCAGCTTTCAGAATATACAAAAATATACAAAATTTGCGTGACAGTCAACACGTGTCAAAGTAAATAATCGCATACATAGCGAACGTGATTAAACCGATCGCGAAATCGGCTAAGGCATTTCATCGTCTACTACCGCGCGTTGGTGTTCCCCCCTCGCCCTGTGCGCAGGTTATGGTGGTAGCCGCCACAGTCGTAATCCGGTGTCTCATGTCCCATTCTAACTTGCGATCGAGTGACAGTCGGTCTCACCTTGCGTGTCCATATGGTCAGCCAGGCAAATCGGTGTGTAATGGCCTTAACGCCGGCGAACTGCCACGGCTAATCCGTTGGACTGCGCGTCGACCGCCTGGTACACGCTTACAACTGCGGCCTCCCATATCGACGAGCTACCGTCTGACACATGCCGGAATTCACCAGGCCAGGCCCGTGTTCTCGTGCACGATGCCATGTCCGCCGGGTTAAACGGCCCGTCTGAGGCAGTTAAAGGCGACTGCCGCGGTGTTTGATGAGATTGGAATCGTGCGCAGCCGGTCGCACACGCACACATACTCCTATACACGTGGAACGCAGCACGGATCGTGTGGAATTATGCGCGTGTGTGCCACGTGGTCTCCCAATAGCCAGAGCCCGGAAACGGCAGGAGGATCTGCGCGTCCGTGATGGAGGAGAATGGGATGCCCTACCCGCTCGGGGACGCTGCGTTTCATGCAGTTCGGTATGGTGTCGCGAGATTTTGCGGTTCACGTGATTTTTAGTAGCCGCGGGATCGAGGATAGAGCCGAGTTTTCGGAGTTTGAGGTTGTGAGAGAAAATCAGAGATAGCTGATGAACAGACCGTAGAGTTTTATGAATTTATATGTAAGGGGAATATTAAAAAATGGTCATTTTTGGACGTTCTTGCGAGCGAAAAATTCTTGCAGGACATTTAAGAGGATTCCTCAAGGAACAATATATGTTAGTAGCGTTTATCCGAAATGTGATGGGAAAATTGAGAAATAAGACTGTAGAGATGAAAAAATAGCAGCGGTCGAACTCACCCACGTGTTACACCTATCCTCATTTCTTGCAAATTTTGATCCACCTACGGAATAATTATTCATGTAGTTGAACATAATAACTCTTCGGAAATTTTGGTGGTAAATTAATTAAAATTTAAAATCTGGCGAATCTGAAGTACCACCAGATTCTTGCTACGTGAGAATAGCCAACAATGATTTTCTGGTACTTCAGATTTGCTGGATTTCAAACTTTGATTGATTTATCAGCAGAATTTTCAAAGAATTATTTCATAGTATGAAGGATGAAGATCAAGTGTAACGTATGGACAAGTTTGCACGCTGCCTCTTTTTGCTCTAATATTTTTCAACCTTCTTTTGAGATGCTCTTAAATGGCCTGCACGAATTTTTCGTTCACAAGGAAGACCAAAAATGGACATTTTTTAACATGCTCCTTTAAAATTGCAAACATGCACAAAAAAGACATGTGAAATATTTGGGGCATAATACTTATTATAGTATAATATTTATTTTTGTGTCACGTTTCGTATGTGACGTTTTTCTCTTTTTCTTTTTTTCTTTTTTTTTTTTAACGCATGTAATTGGGATTATCGTGAATTTTACAGATGCGTGCTTGGTGTCATTTTTTTCCAAATTTATCTGTATTCAATGGACAAGTGTTCGATTTTCGATTATTTACTTTACTCTGAACTATAGTATAAGTATAAACTAAAGTGTCACAGAGGTCGTGTTGCTTAAGTTCATTTCGTTTAGCCTTTCTAAGCTTTGAAAGCTTCTCGTTTGTTTGAAGTTGGCTCTATCAAAAATCTGTCCACGAAATGAAAGTTGTTTTTAGTATAAAAGAGAGAGGAATGATTGCTAGAAGCGACAGGGGGCACAGCTGCTCTAGTTAGGTTTATAAAAATAGGAATTTGCATATAAATCTGTATTTATGAGAAATTTTGAAATGCAAAAATGCACAGAAAGTAAATCATTTAAAGATTGTATAACATATTCAAAATAGAATAGTCTCTATAATATTCAGAAAGTAGGACAATCTTCTGTCTAGATTCAATTTTTTTAATTACATTCAGTAGAATGTGTATTTGCATAAAAATCTGTAGTCTACTGATGGGAGTTGTCAGGTTGATTAGAAAAACTTGTTTGTTAGTATTCTTTGAACAATAACTTCTTGAAAACTTCTTGAAATTTCCTTTCCTGGGTCGTTGTACCCTTTAAGCCTCTGATAAAGGTTTGCATGGACACTTGAAATAGTTTGGTCATTTGTAAGCTGGACAGCTCTTCTTTAAAACTGTATCGCCAAGTGTTCCCTAAAGACTGTTAAACATGTACAGAATAATTTAGTAACTTCAGTACGAGGAAATTATACAAACGAATTCCAGACCTAAGATGGATTTCCATAAAGTTAGAATTTCAAGTCTTTATACGAGCTGATATAACCTGTAATTACTGGAAAATACATTAATATTTAAGACGAATTTTCACTTGAAAAAGCATAGAAAATAAAATCAAGTAGAAATATACCGTGCGCGCATTCTCTTATGATCTTTACGCAATGATAGTTCATTATGCGTTTATAAATTTGTCTTGCTACGTGACATCTATATGTATAAGATACTATCGTAGAAAATATCTTTAATGTTAAAAATTGAACGAGGATTAATCTTCAAACGCAAAACTTTTTATCACAATTTTCTTTATACCAAATCAAAAAAATTGTGTCGTATCGGAAATGTAGTGTTGAAAAAAATTAGAAGATTATTTTCTGTGTCAATTTGACTTTTGTGTTCAATTCTTCCTACTGTGTAACTTTCTAAATAATTACTATAGAATCAATTTTTATCACAATGTTATATTGAATAACGTAATCTATTAAGTCTATATCTTCCCTCACCTTTGTTTGCTTGGTTGGAGCAGTAGATCCATTTATATAAGTGTACATTCATGGAGGAACCAATGTATCCAATAAATATGGAGCACAGTATAATACAATCGATCTATAGTGGCATTAAAGCAAAATACCTAACATATATAAATTTAATAGCCTTTAAAATAATTAATACCTTACTTATACAATATCATCCCCATAAATCACGCAAATTCCATAACTACTTCTATGTACTATTAAAAACAATGGAGTTAATCAAAATGATCGTACTGGAATAAACTGTATAAGAAACAAGAATATCGATTCTCATCTTACATCTTTAACATATATATTCATAATGTATACTAACTTTCTATTTAAATTAACTTGAATTTGAGAGAAAGACTTTTCGCCATTGTCGTCTATTCAAAACCAATGACTTCTCGTCTCCGAACAGCTGACTGCGGCTTTGTTACGGTATTGTAGTCGAACATGACAATTAGCCAACAAAATTGATACGGTTCAGGGTACGGACTCCGGCGTCCGGGGAGGAATGAGTTCGTGGAAAAACAAATTGTCCGCTCGAAATTTCACTTCTAGAGTCCAAAAGGAGTTGGAGGATGGGGTAGGGACGCATACGTGCCGCTCCCGAATCGGTCGATTCGCCGCACGCAACGCCATCCTCACCTGCATACGTACGTACACGAATATACATATGGCAGCTATGCAAATCCGCTCACTAAGCCTGTCGTAATAATTTAGCGCAGCTCTTAATGTCTCTACAGGAAACTGACACGTGGTTCCGCTCGCGAGACTGCCTTATGAAACATTGTTTCTACAGACCATTTTACCCCACTCTGGAAGTTGTGTCTGATTAAGTAAGGAAAGTGCAAAGCAACATTTAAAGATATACGCTGTCTCACAAAAGTATTCGAATCCTTGTCATGGGAAACTTTTATGCGTACAATTGTGTGTGTTACGTAAAACGTTTTGATTTCATTAGCACAGTAATCAGACACGACAAATAGAATATTATACAAGATATTGTAGAAATTACAAGATATTTAACATAAGTATATAAAGACCACAAATATATTATAGTCAATTATTTGTATACTTATCGTAGAAAACATCTATGTATATAATTATATGTGTTATATAAAACATTTTGAAATTCTATTAACACTGTAATGTGGCACTATTACTATATTGGTAAAAGTCGAAAGAAATTTGAAAATAGATATAGAAATTATTATAGAAGTATAATATTATTATTAAATATATATTTTCAAAAAATATCTTGTAACTTCTATGTATATAATATACATTTTCAAATTGGATATACATTAATGTAATTTCAAATGTTACCAATATAATCGTGACAGTTGTGTCTCATTACAGTATTAATGAAATTTCGAAATATTTCATACATACGTATAACGCATACGATATGAATATAATAAAAGATTTTTTACGATAAATGTTTTCGTTAGTGTGAATTCACACAATGTACACGCTGTTCCCGCATATCTTCGACCCTCCGTAAACCACGCGTTAGGCGACACTCGCCGGTGACGCAAATTAGCTTATTCCAACGAGCGTGGACAATTCGCCGTACGGAGGAGTCATTTCTGGGGTAGCAGAGTGACCGCAGCTCTATAGGACTCAATTCGCTCGCGTTTCCTTTTCAAGTTCGGGTCACCTCTCCATTGCTTTTGTGTTTCGCCTTTAATAATTTACATGCAAATGAAGGCGTAGGGAGGCAAAAGGCAGACCACAACTTGTACCACCAAACTGTCAAAGAAGTAGAGAAAGAGGGGAAACGGCAAAGATAGGGAACGAAAAGAGACGAAAAGAGAGATGGACGGTTTTCGGGCTCCATTTATGGCGGTAACGAAGCTTAAGATTTCAATTCAGTTTTAGGACATATTATTATGCGCAAGCGAGAGGGAAAAGCGCACCTCTTTCTTCGACGTTTCATTTGGCGGAGATCTTAAGCCGCTTAGTTGCTTGTAAAATGGCGAAGCCGAGTTCTCAAGCGCGGAGAACAAAGAAGGCGTGGATTAAATGCAAGCCGAATTCACAGTGACGTTCAAATCGTACGAAAAAACGGATTACTAAATAGGATATAATTGTCGGATAGCCGGGTACCGAGAATTTTGACCAACAGATCTCCTTCCGGTGGAACGTCGTTTAAACCGTTTACTTATCCTCACCGACGAGGAAAATGTTCCGTTGAGTTTGCTAAATGGGCCGACCAAGCCACCTGTACAACCGTCGCCGTTTCAGAAGCCACGGTCACGCTGCACTCTCTTACTTCCTGTTCGAATAATACTGATTCTTTTGTGAACTACTAGTAGTTCAACAGTTTCTTCGAATGGTTTTCGAGATGGAGAAGGAATTAAAGTTATAAATTGTTACAGGTATTAGACTAGCGAAAGTCTTCAATTTTTGTAAGGAACGATGAATTTACTTTATTGTTTTTGGGGTTGACTTTAGTGCTTCTTATATTTATGAGTCGTTGAGAATATAGAATTATAGTTTTCTTTTGGATAATGAATATCTCTGCTTTGCCTAGGAAGTTGTGTTAATTATTATTAATTTATATTTTATTATTATTATTTTTTTTTAAATTGAGACTTACATTAGTTTAGTTTAGGTTAAAATAGGTTCTATATATCGAGATGTATTTCAATTTAAGTAGTTTCAGTTTCGGTAGTATAAGTCGATCGTTAATTTTCCGTCTAGATTATGTATCTGCTAGAATATTTTCTGATGAAATTTTCAAAAATATCGCATAACATGTAATGTATTCATAAAAATGTTCAATGATAGGTATCCCAATACTTTCATGAGTAACTATATACTACATACAATTTTTGACGCAAACGATAAAGATCTTCTTTCTTCTTTTGTTTACTCTTGTAAAAAATAACGGCTATTACGATCGGATAACGATACAAAACTCGTACAGAGACAAAAAATGTTGAGAAACTTGTGGTTGCGATGATCGTAGATGCGGTTTTCCCGAGTACAAACGTTAGACTGTCAATAAAGTAGTCTAGGGCAGATGCGAAGACCGAATGTGACATCCTTTAAAAATTCACAGAGCTGCAATGCGTCGCGACGTCTAACACGATCACGTCGACGTCAGTAACGTCTTTAGACATCCAGACGGATCGATGCCCTCGTGTTCGCGAATGAAGAAAAGTCCGAACTTCACTGTCGTCATTCGATTTTCGTCGTAATTACATTTCTCTCTGCCCCTTTCTCTTTTCCCCGGAAGAGGAACGTGAATCGAAGTCGTTCGGCCATTTTTATGAATGACACCACGAGGGCAACCACCTCTCGTCCTCCAGAAATTGAGAGGAATTTATTTCGAGCGGAGTCTTGACGTAGTGTGATTAATAACCGAATAAATTGCGCCATTTCTATTTCAACGTTCTTCACATGATACAGTCGTTGCTAAATTTGCACGCAAACAGACAATTTGATCTCAGCCATCAAATGAACCATTTCGTAAGGACTTTTTTTCAAACTATGCGCCGCTGTCAGCTAAAATGTCCGAGAAAATATTTAGTCTTCGCGTCGAGAAGTGTTTCGCAAATTATTGTTATTGCTATTATTGCTATTGGTTACTTTCAGGATTTATTGGATCGTTTTATTTTGGGATCCGTGAAAATTGCTATTTTACTTATATTAGATGGTTTTAAGCTATTATTAACTAATACATAGATTCCAACTAAACCTTCCATAATTTCTTCAAACCATCTTCTTATACGCGATCTATTATAGTGTCTTCCAAATTAGACTTCTCATAATTTTAATTTTAATTCTATCATCACAAGACATTGTTCATCTATTTTTCACGAAAAGCCTCAATCGTATTATATTCGATTCAACTATTTACGTCTTGTTCCAACCGAACTTCTTCAAACAATCTTCTCATGCACGATCTATTTCAGCGTATTCTAAATTAGAATTCCTCCCAATCTTGATTCTAATTCTATCATCATAAGACGTTGTTCGATACTAGTAATCGTAACTAATGAAATAATGAATATATAATAATGTATAATGAATAACTAATGAATAATGAAATAATAATCATAAATACATCTTCTCCAAAAACTTTTTTGGGTCCATTAACAGAAATCGCTGAATTCAGCAAAGTAGTGTTCCATTTCATATTTTCAACATCTGAGACCCAACTACCTCTCTACGTTTGAGTTCAAACTTATCCATCAACCAATCTCTACCATATCTACGATTAGTTTCATCTCAGTCAACCAAACCAATCTACAGACGAAACATGCTTATTTTTTACTTTCGTAGTACCAAGTTTTTCGTAATCGTATGGAAATATTAAAATATTAAACGATACGAAATTTTAATAGACTCGGACCTTATTAATTAATAGATAAATACTACAATAAGTGACGTATTAATATTTTTAGTGACCATTATACTTGAAAGAATTTGCATGTACAACAATAGAAATACTATGTATTATGATAATTGTCGTATAGCTGGACGAAAATAGTTGGAGTGAATTCAATGATCCCTTCGGCCCACTTCTGTCGTAAGTTCACTCATGGTTGTGATACACGTGTTTGCGTATGCACACCACCCGGGCGCGCTCTTACGTCCCCTTTCATTGTCGCGAATTCCATGCACGTACGTACTTTCGCGTAGTTTGTACCATTCCAACCCCTTTGCCCCTTTACGACAACGTATATCCGAGCCGTTACACGCGTCTCCGCGTCTCCGCGAGATACCGTGGAAACTAATTGCCACTAATTCCGCGCACCGCTACTCATACCTCTCTGAACCACTTCGAACCCCTTGTTGATACGTGGTCCTACTCTGTCTGTTTGTCTGTTTGTCTATCTGGCTCACTCTCTCTTTCTCGACTAGCTCTTCCTCTCTCTCTCTTTCTCTACCTTGTTTCTTGCTTGCTGGGTGTACTCCGGTACCCAGAGGTTGTTCGATCCTGTTGATGCGCCCTGGCTAACTCAGTATCAATGCAGTTCGGTTGATCGGTGGAATGTTGGTAGTTTTGGAAATACAAATGGGCTGATCTCATTGGATAATAGAGATTGTGATGTAACAGAGTTGTTGGAATTAATACCATGCGATATAATTAATGGACTCTGAATTGTTTTGGGTGCAAGGGAAACTTTTCCAGCAAAATCTGTTCGCGGTAAATTTTTTGCTGTACTTCTCAGGAAGAATTATTCTCTATTAATTTTCCGGGTATTTAGATGATTTATATTTAGGCTGCTTGTGTTTTCGAAATACAAATGATTGCATAAATAGAAATTGCTTTATGATAAAATTTTGGGGGAATTATGATACGGGATGTTCAGTTGTGGTTTCATTTTTAGTTTATAATTTAAACTAACAATTGTTGTTTGTAATGTTATGACATTCAATTATTTTGCTTAAAAAAGAATTAACCAGTAGTTTTGAAATTTTAAAAAACATCTTTTAGAAGATTATAGAATTCTCAAAACACCTTTTAGAAAAGAATTAACTCCTCTTTTATTAAGGACATATTTACTAACGATATAAGTATATTACGCTACTGAGAAATTTGAATCGCTAATCTTCTTGTGTAGGATACAGAATTCTAGAGAACGGAATACAATGTAAAATTTAATAAGACAAGGAAACTGGACATAATTAAAGGGAGGAAAAGAGGGAAGTAGATGGATAGGAGAAGTAATGCACCTAATTGGTAAAGCTCCCTAACAGTACCTTAGATGGGAAAACAGTGGAGGCTATGGTAAAGGATATATTTATGTATACCTACGGGGTGGTTAACGGCGATACCGTTAAGAATTCTATATTGAGGTGTGATCCTTGCAGTACTACGAATTTAGCAACGCCGCCAATGATATTTAGAACTACAGGTCAATAAAATAAGTATTAGTAAGAAGTAACAAAACAATATGTTTTGTGTCCAATAAATATATTATATATATAATTTAGATTCATATCTTTTAATAAAAAACATCATAATTTATCATATATTACAATCATATGTTACAATTGCCTTATAATTTTGAAACATTTTATACAAAAACATTTTACATATGCGAATAAAATATGTCTCGTTTCGATAAATTTTAACGCGTTTCGAGTACATTTAAAATTCTTATCCTTTCCCTACAAATTTTTAGCACCAAATTTTAGCAATAATAATCATGAGCCACACTATCGATCAATAATTTATACCATGGTTATATCGTACATATTTCAACAAAAACCTATTGAACGCTATAAATACATAATTGAGACACTTATCTATCGTAGTTTCTCTCAAAAAGCATCGATCCCTTGAAGGGATATAAATAATTCAAATTTCTTTCAGCACGAAGATCCGTAACAGATCCACCGAAGATGATAACACGATTACAGAGTTACTTTTTAAAAGCACCGTTGCTGTACTAATCCCACGCTTCAAACGCGAACTTTAATCTTCATCTAAACCTTATATAATTTCAATCAAGCGAATGTAAAATTATGGACCCTTCGAATCGGATTTCCGGATCATCAACGGAGCCATTCCCAATAGACGAAAGCCAATAAATAAAAAGAAAAGCACACGTATTCAACTTCTTTGTGCCTCTTACGAAAAAGAAAACTTCTGAAAAGCGTAAAATGAAATCATGAAAGTTTCCTAAACTTCCTTCCAAGAAATATACTCAAAACGTGCACTCCAGAGAGCGATCCGGAGTTCGAACGAAACGTGATCAAATTTTAAAGAACGCTATATTTAATTACGCGGAAGTCCCCAGGCCAAGGCCGATAATAATTTTTTTGTAAGTCGTTAGCGTGAGAATCTCGCGAAGATTAATCTATTCCTCCGATTAAATCTTGAAGTATTCTGTCGAAACGATTCCGATAACCGCGACGGTAATTGGTCAAAGACCCCATAAAACAGCGGAAACGCTGTCAGGGTGATTAACATTTTCAGTGGCCTGCCCGGCAGGAATGCCGCAACTTATCAATAGATTAGTGTATGCAGATACCGGATGCGTTACGGGTGTTTGTGACTCGAGATGATGTATGAACATCGATACACCGGCTACTGTTAATTAGATACATTAATTAACTGCTGTTAATGATCATTACAAAGCGTCTAGGAGCAACACTAAGATAATACGCACCGGTCGATTCTTCGCTCAAATGAGTTTTGGCTCATCAATTTCTTTGATGCTGATAATGCGCTCCTTAATGTATCGGTCCGGCTGATTTAAAAGAAGAGAGTAACGTCGCGCCGGATAAACCCGATTACATATTCTATCGTAAATATGCACAAGTACCGCCGGATAAGAAGATTATTTGGCTTCTTCGTATATTATTAGTTAGAAATTTAATCTATACGAAGGTTGGAGGGGATGTACAAGTTGCGACTTAAATTTAAGGAATCGTATTATCAAAGTTGATAAGAGGTATTGTGAAATGTTCGGGTAATATTTGAAGCGTTAGTGGTGAATTGAAAAGAGAATGTTCGAAATAGGTTTAGAATAAAGCAGGAAATTTTCCGATCGAATAAAATTTTGAATAAAATCAATCCTCTATTAATCATTTATCATTACCATGTTATTTGAGATATTCAGAAACTGCATTGAACAACTCCATAAATTGAAAAGCAAAAAATAATGATGATGTTATAAAGCCTGTACTTTAAATTTGTCATTACTTACGTCGTCTTTTTGTAGTGATTAAATTTATATAAATAAATCATTTATTTAATAAAATATTATTCGTGTAAGTACGTAATACGATTAAAAAATTGATAAAAAGTGGAGTTTATCAGTTTCAGTTTGGCTTTCGAGAAGTTCATATTTCGCTACTGTTTTTATCCCGTAAACTTTAAGACTATTTGTTTTAACACATATATTACCAGTGAATATTTTTTATAATCATGTGTAATATCCCAGGAAAGAAATACTTATAAGTACCACTACAATTCTAAGCATGTTCGATCGGTATCATTTTAATGAAAACGAAACTTTAAAGTACCTTTAGTACATAATACTGTAATATCGAGGACAAAAGGCCCTAAAAAATATCGGGTAAACCATAAACATTGTCGTGAGCCGAGGTGCCGATAAGTCCATCAATGTGTCGTCGGTACTTCAGTTGAAGAGTTTCGTAGAAAAAAGGCCTATGTGACTCTAACCAGGAACGGTTGCGTAACACGTGTGTCACGTAAAATCACAAGTCACAACTCAGATTATAAAAATATAAGAAGGTTGAGCCGAAACACAACTATTAACTTTCTTTTTTTACCGCACTTTATTATGCACTTAACAATTACAATTTAGTATATACTGAGTTGGCACGTATAAATTATACTTTATATAGATCTAAGGGTAGAAACGCGGTAAAAAGGTGTTGACTATTCAAAAGTTAGAGAATCAGTAAAGTCTAGTAACGATGTTGTGGCAGAGGAAAGCTACTGATGGGTGGGTCTAAGGACACGAGCAGAGCTGATTTGTTAAGGATAAGTTTTCATTAGTAGACTTCGATGTCAATTGGCTGATTTTCTAGGTTGGTGGGTGAGCAAGGGTGCTAATCGCCCTTGAGAGAAAGTTGCTAATGGAAGATACGGAATGTAAGAAAAACTGACTTTTTCGTATCTTCCTATAGTAGGTAAAAATATAAAGAACGCTTGTTTTTGGCCTGAAGGACCTTAATTATGAAAATGGTTTTATGCTGGGTCCTGAATATTGAGGGTACGCGACAAGGATGTGGAGACATCTGGTTGTCATCTTGCTTTCGACGTGCGGCCCGGTCCCTGACGTGCTTGTTGCTTACACGTGCGTGGTGAGACTAAGACGAAGGGACAAAAGGGATGCTAAGGCAGAAAGACAAATTCACAGTCAGTGTCAGTAGAGAAGTCAGAGGGTGTGAATTGAGAAGTCAGAGAGTGCGAGTTGAGTTGGCGAGATAGTGTTGCTAGCGTTGTCGAGAGAGTGGTCCGCGTGAGAGAAAGAACCTTTGGATCCGTTGTGACGAGAGTTGCAAATTAATTATTGAGTTGTCTAAAGTATAGTACGTTATTGCGATTAGTTCATGTTAAATAACCATCGTTTCCTGTCTAATCAACATCTGTACAATCCATTCATTGTAAATAAATCACCATCATTAATTATTAGTATTTCCCGATACTACAATACGTTAAATTACTTTGCAGAAGCGATCTACCATAAATCAAAGAATATATTGAAAAATGTAACACGTAATTTTTCCTGTTATCCATTTAGCATAAACTAAAGTTACAAATGACAATGAATGTTTGTGTATCGCGTATGTATAAAAATGTATGGTTAGTTAATTTGTTGATTATGCAAATTGCACAGGACCGAAGGTAATTCTGTTTGCATCGGGATAGTAGTCCAGGACGAATACGTCTTGTCAGATGATTAACAATCCGTTACTAAATTCACTCGACTAATAAGTTTGCCGAAGCATTTATTTCAACGGAAGTACCATTTATCATCTGTCTCTGTATTTCCGTTTCGGAGTTTAAACTCCGCACAAAGCCTAATTTACACGTGTTGCTATTAAAAGTGTTGTTATTTCTATATTCAGAGGTAGAATCACAATAGTTATTATTATATTGTATGGATAAATCTATCACACCGTTCTGAGTCGAAAAACCTTTATTGCACACACTTACATGGACTAGGAGAAAAGAGAAAAAAAGAACATCTTAAAACTATCGATTGAGTCTATCGATTCTTCTAGTTACAGTCTAAGAACAATCTTCTAGTTACTGTTTTTTTGTAATTAGCGCATCTGCATATGGAGGGCGAGCACGAACTCACGTTGTCATTTTCAACAAAAAAGCTCAAATTTTCCTCTTCTGCTTGAATTAGTTCAATTAAATACTCTCGCCTTATTAACAGCCGCGCACCCGTGTGTTCCTTAAAGGTGCATGCGAGGGAAAGAGCTTCGTCCTCTGATGAAAATATAATTAAGGAACTTGCTTTGTGGCATTCGACACAATCTGATACATGAAATTAGAAATACGACCAAGAATTTTGTCGAAAATTTTATTGAATGATATTGTACGTAGTATCGTAATTAGTATTGAAATTTAAAAGTAGAAAGATACACAGAATACATATAATACGCAAAGTGTAATATTCTTCTTCCTATTATTATGAATTCTATTCTGTATCTTCACGTGATTACATTATCTGAGTTCATCTTTCCCTTTTTTTTCATTATTTTCAATGAAATTTCTTAATTTTGAGGAAGCTATGCAAGAATCATTGGTAATACGTGTAACTTCTTGCTTTAATTTCATTTAAAGTTTTTAAAATTTCTCCTAAAGTTTCTTAAGTCTTACTGTCTGTTGATACAAGAACGAGATTGAGATATTTAGAATTCGAAGGCTGTAGCAGAATCAGCTTCGCACGAATGCTAGCAAATAAATTCAAAGATAGTTGGATTATGATTTTATAAATTATTAAATTGTTTGATAAGTTCTTAGCGCAATTTAAACAGAAGAATATCGTTTCTTTCAATTGGACGTAAACTTTGTTCAAACTCATCGAAGAGAGAAAAGAAAGATCATTTGGTAAAATTCATAACGAACCGATTCTAGTCCTACCAAAATAAAAAATTATTCGAACAATCCAATATATACAGTGGCGGATGAAAGAAAGTTCATAAAGTAAAAAATATAAATTGACACCAAAATTTAAAAAAATGGATCTATACATAATAAGAGCAATTATCCTTAATCTCTCTCTTTTTATTTATTATATTCGATAATAAATGGCTGTTACTAACATGGTAACATATCTTCGATACAAAAAATTACTCAAATTCATAGTGTATCGATTTTAAACTTCGTTTTATCCGCCTCTGCGCACATATATAAAATATCATTGCGTAAATATAAAACAAGTTTACAAAGTAAACACCACGAGATGTTGAATGATTTTTCAAGTTGGAAAAGCGACCGAAGAAAGAGGAACAAATCCGGAAATAACGACGATTTCAAGAATGACTTGTTTCATCTCTTCGCAATAATATTATACCGAATGACGGCTGAATTATGCATCATGGCAACATAAATCACTATAATAGTTAGCACAGACACTTAGCACGTGGCAAGGTCATAGGCGATCCGTCATTAATGCTTAATGGACGGCATTAATTCGTTATTGTCGGTGAACGATGGTGGGAGGAATCGATAGGAAGTCGCTGGCGTAGTCGCTGTGAAGTCGTAAACGTAACAATATGTTGGCGATCGGCACGACGTTAACCCCGTTATCAGCCACGAAAAATGGGAATAACTGTGGGGCTGGTGCAGAACGTCTCTCCGAATCAGAGACTTGGAAACTCAATAACGCAGGAAAACGCATCGAGAAATCTGTCGAAATAAGTGAAACACAATGTCGCCAGATTTTTCGAGATACTTCCGTGTCTTCGTACGCTTTTACGGGATTAACGTCAGCAACGATCAATCGGTGAACAGTTCGGATTGTGGATTATGGAATAATTCTTAACTTACTTTACCCTTGCTTTATAATATGTACGAAGATATTTTTACAAATTCCATATAGCTTAATAATATGAATAATACAAATCTTATATTAGACATTATTTTTTATCCCCGCGTTTGATGTCAATTCAATTATATTCAAACGAGAGTTAAGAAAACTCAATTTTCTATCTTTCGAAAAGAGAACTTTTTTTAATTAACCTGACATGACTCTGAATATAATTTAACATAGGCGAGAATTAAAAGGTCAACTGATCGTTCTATATGACATAAAATTATAAAATTATAAAAATTATATGTAGTTTTATTATAAACACCTTAAACTTATTGAAACTAAATAATGTCTTTTTACAAAAAAACCAAACAGATTATATACTTTTAATAATCGTAGAATTTTATGTTGTAGAGAACAATCAACTGATTTTTCAACTACAACCTAGGTTAAAGAAATCATATTCGTGTCATATGAGACGTTAGGTTAATTGGGAAACTCTGCCTGTTTCTTTTTTAAAGACAAAAAATAAATTTTTGTTTATTCCATGTTTGAGTATAATTGGAAATTTATAGAAGTTTTTGAAATAGAAGATTATAGTCTATAATGTGTCACTTATCGATAATTCGCTAATATTAGTAATCAATAAATGATTATCTAAAAGATCCCAGAGTAGAGAATGTATTTTTTTAAAAGACAATTTTCGACTGTGAGACGAACATTCGATATCACTATTTCACTATTACGGTTCTTTCAACTTAACCACTTAATATTTCAGAAATTGTTCGAACTAGCACACTAAAAGTTTCTCTCTGGAGATTAATGATACTCTCATTTTTCGATAGATCTAAAATACAATATGAAAGCACTTAACTTTCCTCACACTTCGATCCTACGATATATCACAGCCCAAGCACAGTACAATCGTTAAAAGAAGAGTCAGTCAATCTTCTTTCTCTCTGACAAACAAAGACGATATGGTCACGTAAACATCCGTAAATTTATGCAAATTGATCGAAAATGAAAAACGCCGTAAAGGTTTTGTCAATCAATTTTTATCGGACGTATCTCATATTTCATTCCAGTAAATGTTAATCTCCTTTCTTCCTACTATCAATCACAATTATCACGGGAATTATATCCAGATGTGACAAACGCGAATAACATTTAAATTATAGATTCATCCATAATTACGTATCGCTCTACTGTTAGAAGATTCTGAATTTTTGTTTTACTACTATGATAAATTATATTATAGCAAGTTTCGTCCCGATCCAAAAAATGTATTCAAATAACAGATACATCGCGAAAACCTACTATAAATCAGAGACACAGAAAGGAATTTTATAATTTGAAAAAAAAAAAAAAAAAGAGAAAAGTAGTTTATTGTAGCGCTATAAAATATTTCAACTTTTTCAGACTTCTTAAAACTATAAAATCCAAATGGGAGAAAAAATAGCGAGGAAGAATAATAGCGGTCAAATATTCTTGGAATTCCTCTTAATAATCTCAATATAAATTTGATGAAATTCAGTAATGCAAATTGATTAGAAAAAAACATTAGAAACAAAATGTTGATGAACGTTGATCCTTAATGGGTTAAAGAATCGGTGAAAATGATTATTTTCACTCACGGATATAATTATCCATAAACTTTTCGCTTCAAACAAAGACAAATGTTTATACCGTATTTTATGTAGAGCAATAATAGATTCTATTTCAATAATTCTCTCTATAGTATAAATGGAATATACTTGTATAGAGGAAATACTGACAAAATAATAACTGTGATGTTCCTGGTATTAAAGAACACAAATAAGTCCTCAAATTATTGAGTAAATAATTCACGAAGAGAAAGATAACTAAAGACAATTGTCTGTCGGATTATTCGAGACGATCCTCGAAGAAGTCGGAGGTCGATCGTTATTTCCAACAGCTTCCGCAATTGACATTCAGCTACAAGGATATCTAGAGAGAGGAGAATACTCGGTGTAACCTGACAGAAGATCCCATGCGACTTCGACTCTGGGACGGAAGTCTCGTTCAGTTCGCCTAGAAATTCAATAATACTTTGTACGTGGAAGCGGAAAGTAAAAGAATGTATAGGTACATACGGATCGTACCCCGATAACAGCAGAAGGAGGACGAGCAAAGGACTATGAGTAGAAAAGGGGCTGACCTTTCATTGATTAGATCACTCAGAAAATTCTACGCGATATCCGGTACCCGCCTACCGTAACTTCCGCACTTTTTCCATTCCCCTACACGTGAAGAACTTTTGTCGCTCATTCCTCCCTCTGAATTTCGTTTTTGAACGCCGGCCGCCAAGTTAAGACTTTTTGATATTAAGTTTCTATTCTCGTCATTTTGGTTGATCAGTTAGCAGATTGAAAATAGTAAGATCTTAATGTAAGTACGCCCAGGGGGGGGGGTGCTTTTGAGAAGCAGATGAAATTTCTGTTTTGAGAGCAGCGAATTTTTAATCGCTAATTTTGTTTTGTAACTTGAAAATAATCAACTTTTGATGGTGGTATTTTTCGAGAGATTGAATTTTCAATAGTCAATTTTGTCTAGGTTTGAAAATAAGAAACTACCAAGAGTGGTATTTTTAAAAGGAATAATTTCGGGAGATGGAAGAGCTTTTTGCTTCGAGAACAGTGAATCTTCAATTATTATTTGTGTCTGTAAATTGAAAATAATGAACATCGTGCCGTGCGGGGGGAGAGGAGGAGGCGGTTGATTACAAGAAGCAGAAGGAATCTGTGCGTTGCGAAAAGTGAATTTTGAATAATTACATTTCTCTGTAAATTGAAACTAATGAACTTTAGATGATGGTATTTTTCAGAAGATTGATTTCGAGAGGTAGAAGGGATTTATATGTTGGAAATATTAAGGTAAAAATATAATTATTTCCATTTTAATGGGGAAATACGTGAGATAATTTTTTCAATTATAGTAAACTTATTGATAATGGTAAAAGGTTAATTAACCTCTTAGACATACTCTGTTTTATGAGCATTGAGTTCATATCAGTGGTAAAGGGATGCACCTTAATGATGTTAGTATCCTTCGACAGCAGATAGCTTCCTATCCATAGACCATGTATACTTTCTATATACACATACACGCATATGTATATGTATATATCATGTATTATATATTACCACGAAATCTGATGCTGTTCCTGGCTTGCGGTTGACAAGGACTTGGAAATGACGTAGGGACATCGATGATATCATTAATGCTTAATCATGGATAGTGCTCCATAATCGTGTTACCTTTGTTCTGTACGAATATTAGATAGCAGTCGATCACTCATCTACAAAGTCGCGGATCAAAAGGCTCAACTTACGTTCCACCATATTAGTGCTACTATCAAGGGACTTTTGACGTGGGAAAATCATCGATGTGGATCGTTGATTTCCTTAGTAACACGCATACTATTAATTTTATCTATAATTTCAAGTAATCCATTTCCTTTAAAATATTTTACATTCCAGATATTCCGATGGCAGTAAATGTAGTATTTTTGTAATAACGATTTTTCGAAAATGAAGGGACATTTAGATGTTTCACCGTTTATTAAAATATTTATTAGAAAAAATTTTCTACTTTCGGAACAAAAAATTCATTAATAATCGTAAAAACGTAAATAAAATAATCATAATTAAAGGCTATCGGAAATTAGGTATAGTGTATTTATCCTTTAATAAAGATTCTGATAAGAATGAAGAAATAGAATGTTTAGAAAAAGTAACAATAGATTCTAACTGATTTTCAAACATGAAAGAATATTTAAATATAATTTGTGTATATTAGAATATAAAAAAGACATAATAGATAATGAAATTTCCTATTCCTAGATATATATATCTTTCACATCAATTAAAATTAAGACATTTTTCTGTATCAATAAAATTTCACGTCATAAACTATAAAATTTATAAGAAATAATAAAACATCTAGGGGAAGGGCAACGCAATACTCAATGGATAGTGTGGATGACATAACTTTTTCAGGAACTGATTTCCGAGTCAATGAATTGGAACTGTACATGCGTTTCTATTTCTCTTTCAGTCACTCCAGTCTGTCACCACGGTCAGGTAAAGGTGTTCGGTGTAGCACGACAGGAAACCACGAGGATACCGTGCGAGCTCGAGGCAAATCCACCGGAAGTAACGTTTACGTGGAAGTTCAATAACACAATGGAGGCGATCGACATACCACAGGCACACGTCACCAGCGAACGAACACGTTCCACAGCCTCTTACACACCAATGACAGAGTTGGACTATGGTACTTTGCTTTGTTGGGGCACCAACGATCAGGGTACCCAGCTCGAGCCCTGCGTCTACCATATTGTGCCAGCTGGTGAGGGTTCTTTACGTTATAAATAGAGACTTAATAGAATATTATCATATTAACAAATATAATTTTATCAGTTCGATATTTTAAATCCATTCCCTTTATACTTTTTCAATTTCATGTTCGTTTATGAAAAACGTTTGCTTTGTATTTTTATTTTCATTATATTCAATTTCTTCTAGATTTTGTTCTGAGACATTTTAAGACGGAGAAGCAAAACTCTCTTTTTCTAAATTATTTTCATAAAGGGAAGCATTTTTATAAACATACTGATATGTACCATACTACTTTAAACACTTTGTTGATGCTGATACTTCATATAAAGAAATAATCCGCATTAAAAGCATTAAAGAGTTCCTACAAATTACAGCATCTATATTTTCTGTCATAGAATATTATCAAATACGATAATTAATGAAAACTTCCAAACAGCAAACCATAAATTCCTCAACACTGAAACAAAAAGAACGTACTTTACGTTCTTTCCTCTGCTCCCTTTCAAAAATGCTTTTACCTAGCTAACAATCAAAAAGAAAAAGTAAAGAAAATTAAATTCAAACATTTAGAAAAATATCTATGTTAAGAAATATCATGGTAGAAATGAACAACACTAAGAACAGCAGACAGCTTTTGTTGAACATTAAAACATTCATTCTTAACAAGCGGCGAGCGTTTCAAATACGTCGAGATATTCGCGGGCGTCTTCAGATAATCCTTTAATTCCAAAGAGAATTCGCATTACCGTGAATAGAAAACGCGAGAACGTTGACATAATACGCGTTGAAAATATACCTCCACGTGAAAATTCCATTCGGTTCTTGAAATCACGTGGCTATCTTCACAGGAATGAAGCTTCGCTCTTGATTATGCAACAGTTTGTAGGACGGAAATGAAGATTTTTATTAAACATAAATCGTGAGAATTTATTGGCGGCGGAAAGAGGAGTGGAAAACTGGCAAATAAGGTATAGAACTGCAGAGTAATCCTGGGAAATGTGTCTCCCGTGGGATGGTTGATAGACATAAATTAGATTTAAAAAGTTTCCTCATTATGCAGATTAGAAACAACGACAGCCGACTTCGTAGCCGGACATCCGTTTCCTTTCCGGTATCTCGCTCCTTTCTGCATTTGACGACCTCTTAACGAAACGTTACGGGAAAGAATGACCACCCTTTCGTGTTCGATCGAAGAAGTTGCGAAGTAGAATTTTCTCAATGTAACATATTATCAAGATTGTTATAGAGAAACCGTAGATTCCTCTGTGTTCGATCCAAGAAATAAGGAAATGGAATTTTCTCGATGAAACGCGTTGCGTAAGACAAATTAAATTTTGAAGATTCCTACAGAAAAGTCGATCAGTTCATTGCATTTGATCGGAAGAATGACAAAATGAAATTTTCCCAATGGGACATGTTACCTAACATAAATTAAATTGCAGGAATTGTTACGGACATAATTTTGAAGTCTGTTAGTCAGGTGATCAATCCTTTATTATAATATGACGAAAGTAAATCATCTGTAGGATTTATAAGAATTATTCATATTATTAGGAATATGAATTACTTGCTTTCCTTTTTGGCGAACAACAAAATTTTTACAATACCTGATCCTACGTATATTTTCCATTCTTTTTTGCTAGTTTCTTTAAGATTTTGATGTTGCATAGTACTTGCAGATTAAATTTTGTTCGTATACATTTAGCACTGTAAGTTTGTACGTATAACATACAATGGCACGTATTTGAATATATTCAATAATATAGAAATTCTTGCTCCTTTTATAATTACCTTCCAAATTTCCGAATATTCTTATCCCGAATAGTTTTCCACTGTAACTGTTTCCAAGAGGATGGATAAATCTACTAAAAAATCAACGTATCTATACATCTATTAAACATCTAAACGTCGGCTTTGTCAAACGTTTCCCAATTCTGTAAACTTTCACGAGTATGATGCCAACAGCGGATCTCTCGAACTACTTTCGCTAAGTCCTATGAAACATGTGAAAACGCGACTGTTCCGTATCGAGGACGTGCGAGGATGTGATATCGTAGATGGCCGCGTGACTACGTGGCAAACGCACTTTAGTACCGTGGGTGGGCATTAAACCAGTGAAATGACGCAATAAAAAGCGCTATTAAAGAGGATGTTGCATAAAACGTAGTCGTCCAACGAGAATTCAGCCCCATCTGGAAAGGAAAACCTAACTAAACTCGTATCTGTTGATTAAAGACGACTGAGAAACGGCGTCGTTTGATAGACACCAGTTTCACCGGTTCGTACGTGAACCGGGAGACACTCGAAGATGGTCTCTCTTGCCTTTCAGTATTCAGTTCTCGTCTAAAGGAGGCAGACGTTTGTCGTCGTAGTTTCATCAACTTCGGACCGCTTCATCTCTTGCCTGCTCGACGCAATCACAGGTCAGCTATCCCAAAGAGCTCCCCTGCCAGGATACACCAAACGACGCTACGTTGAACAGAGATAGCTTTACTACGTCTTTAACCGACAGAGTTGTTACTTTTTAAACGATCGTTTTTCGCAAGCGAGAAAATGGAAGTTTCCGTAGGAAGGATCAGTAAAAGGAGTGGAAAGTGTGTGTACCAGATAAGACGTGGTATGTTCGGACGTGATTTAAAAGTTCACATCGAATCGTACTTGTGGAATGCTACATAGATCGTGTTGAATATTTTAAGAAGAGACATTTTAAGTAGATTCTTTCTAGAATGCGTAAGATTTTAAAGAAGCTTTCAAACATTTTATAAATTTTCAAAAATTTCAATTCATGCTCGTAGTACTGTATTAGAATCGGTGGAATTATGCGATACATAAAATAGCACAAAACAATATGAAAAAAACAATACGGTCTTTTTTATTGTGCCGCATCATAGCTACTTTGTTGTATATGTAACGATTTGTGGGCGGATATGTAGTTGCTAATAAAAATATCTCATATAAATTAACAATTTGGAAAAATATAACCGAAAAATAAACAATGCTAAACCTCACCAGATATCAAAGTATGCAAGTTTTTTGATAAAGATTCGAGATGTTGGTTAGAAGTGCATCAAATATACGATTGAAATGTTTCATTAATTTGACCGAACGTTTTCCTTCATAACTGCTTTACGCATGTTTATAACATATTATATCTTTTATTACAGTGGCTATAACCTACCCTTATTTTCTAATAAAACATTTTTAACGAAGCTCTATATTTCACTTCCTAGTACATTTTTACACTCCTACAAAAATACCATCGAATGTTACAAAATTTGGACCTCGTCAAATAGTATGTGCTATAGTAAATGCAATAATGTACCACTAAAAAGAAAAAAACTACTTTCTAAGCCATTATATACATATATGACACAATATCACAAAGGGTTACTGAAAATACACGCTACGTTGCCTAGTGTCTACTAGGAACCATAGAAACTTGTGATTCGAGTCGCGATCGTACTAATTATTCGGCTTTGCAGGTCACCCAGACACGCCACACAATTGCTCTCTTCTGAACCAGACAACGGACTCGCTATACGTGGAGTGCACAGAGGGGTTCGACGGCGGTTTGCCGCAAAAGTTCACGATACAGGTGGACCGTGAGGTGGGAACCATCAGTACGTCGTTGAAACCGAGCACGACGATCTACAATCAAACGAGTAAAGTACCGTCTTTTTCGGTGAGCAACCTCGAGCCTGGCACCACCTACGACGTACACATATACGCGAGCAACAGCAAAGGCCGCAGCGAGATGGTCCACTTCCGTGCAACCACGCTGAATCTGCCCGAAAGGCGAACAGGTGAGTTTCAATCTCGAGTTTCGATCTAACTCGGAATAATATTCAAAATTAATACACGAGCAGCCTATCTCTCACGAATAAGGATCAATTGTATGAGATCCATTGTTGAAATTAACGTGCCACACTCTTGTAACCTCCTTCGAGCACTGTCTGCTACGCTGCACGGCCTTGCATCGTAGAGCTCACGTGATTATCTATATTTCTTCTTCTTTAATGCTCCCACCCCTGTTCGTCCTCCATTTTTCTAACTCTTTCTCTCTGTCACGAACATAGATATATACGCGTGGCCCGCCTCTTTCTTTCCATGGTTCCGTTTCAACCATTGATCTCTCTGCTGCTCCTCATCGATCCTCCCGTTCTACTGCCCCCCCCCCCCCATTAGAGAAATACTCTCTTCGGCCGGTTTATTTACGATCCACAAGGCAAGAACGAGCAAACGCTGCAATACACGCGTCGATGAGTCTTCCGTGGACCAACTTTATACGAGGGTGACTCAAATATAAACGAGACTTTATTTTTAAAATAATTTTATTCAGTGAAATAACATAGCCAAGCACATATTATTTTTCAACATAGTCTCCTGCTTTGGAAATGCATTTTTCCCAGCGGATTGGGAGATTTTTGATCCCAGCATCGTAAAAAGAAGAGTGCTGTGTCAGAAGCCAATTGCGCACAAAGGCCTCCACCGCCGCGTCGTCTTGGAATCGTTGTCCTCCTAGTGCTTCTTTAAGCGGTCCGAAGAGATGGAAATCGCAGGGCGATAGGTCAGGACTGTAGGGAGGATGATCAAGTGGAGTCCACCTTATTTCCTCTAATGTTGTGCAGGTTAGAGCTGCTGTATGAGGCCTGGCGTTGTCGTGGAGGAGAATGACGTCTCGAATCGGTTGGTTACGCCTTTTCGAACGATAAGCAACCTTTGCCTCCCTCAAAAGCTCACAGTAATAAGCAGCATTTATTGTGCGAATGTTCTCCTCCGTAATGCTGGTTCGAGGACGACGATCATGTTCCACATTTTCAACCAGTTCACGTCCTTCCTTGAACTTCTTATGCCAGGCAAACACGCGAGCCCTTGACAGTGTCTGATCCCCGAACTGTGCAGTCAATCTTTGCAGAATTTCTATTGGTTTGACGCCTTCATGTGTGAGAAATTTAATAATAATGCGTTGCACAACTGAGAGGTGTACTTGTTGCTCTGACATCTTGAATACTACCGCCAAACGTGTCTGAACTGGACAACGGCCTGCTCTCCCCACTCCTGACATCCCAACCAATGCACACTAGAAGCGGCCGCTCGCTCCCTTTAAATTTACGCGCTCAGAAACAAAAGTCTCGTTTATATTTCATTCACCCACGTATACCTGGAAACCTGACAGGGTTTTTCTCTTGAGAATTATGTTGCTGAAGGATTTTGACGGTTAAGTGACGATTCGATGGTATTCTGTGATTTCCTATCTTTCCTTCTTTCTTTTTCTTTGCTGTTGAGATTGTTCCATCCATAGGCAGACAGAATGTCGTTTGCGTTAGGGATAAGAGCGAAGCAAAATGTAAAAATTTATTAGAATTTAATATTTAATATTAATATTAATTATTAATAATGTTTAACATTTAATATTTTGATTTCTGTATATGTACACTTTTCAGATTGGTTTCAAATTTATAACCATCGTAACCTTGTTACATGAGGTTTCAATTTTCAACGCTAATGTAATATCAAAATATTTTATATAACACACACAGCGTATATATACAACATTTTCATAGTTATCAGTGCAGTACAGTTATCAGTACAGTTTATCATTAAGTGAAGAACAGATCGCATCGTGTTGCAAAGCGTGCTTTTCTCAAAGAGTACATATAGTTCCATTATCTTGATCGGACTGCAGTTTTACAAAGGAAAAGATGTCAGTTAGTGTCGACATTGTCACATTGCAGCGTTTACTCGGTCTCTGGTATCGTAGACGCGCGATTAGGCGTTCGATATCGATCGTTTCGACCCTCGATCACCATCAGTCAACCCAAATCGACGGACTTCCGGTCCCTGTCGAACTCGATTATCGTCCCCTATGCTCTACACAGTTCACATCCTGTCAGCCATAGTGACACCGCGAACGAAAAATGTATCCAAACCACCATTCTAACGATTCTACGGATTTGACAATGAGAAAAATCTATACATATTTTTCTAAATTAATTCCTTCTCCATTAACACTTTTCGTTCTCTTTCTCTCTTCTTTTTTATTTGGTACTCTATTCACTAGTTAGTTTGTGGAATTAATAAGGATGAAATAGAAATTAATCACTATAATTGGCGTTGTGATTTATGGGAATAATTAATTGACGGTAGTGGATTTAATTAATGGCTCGATCGTGGTAATAAACTTCATGGCGTTCACCTACGAATTGAATGAGTCTGGTTCGCTTTCGAATTCGACTCTATGGAAGCACAGTGATATTGTATGAAAATCGAGTTACCTATTGAAGATCAGTTACGACGCCTTTAGGCTGATAAGAATGTCAATTGTTCCACTTGAAATCTCTGGTAGGTCGAACGATGTTCAATTGTTTAATATTTGATTGTTTGTAACTAATTAGCGACGAGAATTTCTTCTAGTCAAAAAGTCTGATTTCTTGTTTATCGAATGCTTCATAACAATCAAAGTCAATTCATTAATTGCTTAATCCTTTCAGGACAAAGTTTTTTAAAGAACATTTTTTATTAGGCATCGATAAAACGAACAAACGCATTCCTAGAGTTTAATCAAGTTTAATGAATACGTAGTGTATTATATGTAGGATTTAGTAAATATGCAATAAGTAATTAAATGTACAAATTTTTATAAAAATATTGATGAATACAATAAAAATGTCCAAAAAATGTATTCGCTTATTAAATTGCATAATATATTTGTTGCGGTAGAAGTTCAAATTTCATTACTTATGGATATATTTACTTATGAAATTAGGATGTAATAGCATACATTAATTAGAAAGCTTACATGTTTATTAAATTAGTATATTCGCTATAATATGTGTTATTTATATATCCTGTTCAATTATATAAAACGGTGGTATCTATTAAACAATTAGTTTGTGGCAAAGTAACATACACTGTATTTTATAACTTTGTTGTAATAATCATTAAAATAGCAAGTGTATTACTCACCCCTTCTTGGAATACATCAAAAGAACAAAGAAACTCGATTCGCCCCGTTTTTTAATTGCTGGCTTTTTCTATTCTTCGGCAATATTGAAATGTACATCCTGAAGTCCTAATCAAAAAGAAAAGTACTCACTGAAAAGTGTCAATCCATTATTCAATTATTCAACAAAATATCAAATACAATTGTCCGTCCTGAAACGGTTAATCAATCCCAATATCATAAATCGCAAGTCAGAATCATATCAAATCAAAGAAAGACAATATATCAAATTAAAAAGAATCTGGAAAACAAATTCTTTTCTATTATATCTAACGAAAAGTAAATAAGAAAAATATTTACTGCATCTCACACTTAATCAAACATAATTAAACATCATAAGCATAACTTAAGTTAACATTATGGCGAGAGGACGAAGCAGATAAATTACCAAGAAAATTAATGAGGTACAGGATAAAAGGGTTGAAAAAGGGGATATTTTGGGAAAATCCCTCTTCTTTACGGGAGCCAGGAGATGAGGAGGCAGGTTCTGAAAAAGGAATCTCCCCTGTAGGCCGGTAAAATAATTTTGTCCCGGATTCCGACTCTGCCAGATTGCGAGCACATTCTTCCTGCTAATTGCTAACAATTAACGGTGGAACCCGGGGCCAAGCTGGCCGTAAACGCGGCCTGTGTACAGTACGCGTTAATAATGCGTGGCTAATTGGGGGCTTGGGGGTGGTCGGTGGCCGTCCTCCTCTTTTGTCGTTGACTCAACCTATTCTGTTCGTTGGCTAACTGGAAATCGGTGTACATCGTTTCTGGCCGTTGGCCCGCGTTCTAATTTTGTCTGTGCATTTTATTAACAACGAACAGAAAGAAAGTTCGATTGCAATATACGGTTTTTTATTTTTTTCTAATTCGATTAGAAGATGCTTTTGCATATTCTTCGTAAATGCAGGCTATAGCAGGAGAACATAATATGCCACATTTTTTATTTTTTAGAAAAGAACGATTTTTTAAGCCACCATGTTAATATACATATTACCAAAATTGTCTTTTTATTCGGTTTTGAAACTGAACACGTATTATTCCAAAATAATGTTGTGTATAATCTTAAAAACAGTGCTCAACATAATGTTAAAAAATTAAATTAACATATTAGATATTAAAATATGAAATCGTTGTTTGTCTTAATAGTTGTATTAGGCCTTGGAATTTGTAATGAAAGTTAATCAACTTCAAAGCTACTTTTAAGATGCTTATTTTTTAATTTAACAAGTTGTTTTCATTTCCAATTATATTGTATTAAAATACTATTTTCGTATATTTCGTTTCATTGTGCTCAGTTGTAAAATTGTTTGATACTAAGGCTATCTATTAAAATGGTTAAAATAATCAAGTTCTAATCGTTCATAGGAATGTAGATCGATAAGTTAGTTTTAAGGTTTGAACGATCTATTTTATTTACCACTTCGTATTAAACACATTATTAACTAAATCAATTAAAGGAACATTTAGAGTGCCATTTTTTATTTCTATATCCACTTTTTCTGTCTTTATATTTTTTTAGTTATTATTTTCAAGCAAATCATTATGATAACAGTGTATGAACAACATTTTAATTTATTAAGCCGATAGAATAGCTATTTGTTTGAATTCTACACTAATATCGTTCATAAAAGCAATCTTCTAGTTATTTTTGGTAGTGTATATTTTCATATAAATTTCTTTGACACAAATTTCACATTCCAATCGTCACCAATGCTAATATTAAAGTATATTTGATTAAAATAGTTCATAATTGATCAAAAGGAACCTTCGATATTTGGTTTTAATCAATGGTTACACTCTTTACAAATAATTTTGCATTTTTATCGTACCTGATTGCTGAATCGTTTGAGTTGGGTTTGATTTAGATTCGTAATTGATCAGAAAGCGCCTTTAACATTCCTATATACTTTTAATTAATGGAAGCATTCTTCATAAATGGTATTATACTTGTTTGCAGAATCGATCGAGCTAGATTCGATTTAGGTGGTTTATAATTGATCAAAAGAAACTTTCGATATTTGATTTTAGCTTAATTTCATTTTATTCGACTTCAGAGCCGGCTAAATTAAGTTTGATTTAGGTTCTTCGTAATTGGTAACGCAAAATTCTTAATGTTTAATTTGATTCCTCATAGATGCTTTAACTTCAGTTTTCTCGGTTGGTAACGTTGATTGAACTAACTAAGCTTAACTCGAATTTTTCTTATTTAAACAAAGCAAGCTTTTAATCTTCAATTTCATTTGTGTTCCAATATATTGTTCAACTTCGTTGAGCTTGATTACATAATATCTTGAATTTACATATTTCTGATGATACCTATACTTTAGCATATAATTTTATTTGACAACTTGATTCGATTAATACATTGAAAATTCAAAAATTAAGTGAAATATTATCGAAGATCATCGATTATAGTTTAATCTTCTGAATGTCATTTCTCTGAATTATTATACAAATATCAGAGGAAATTAAATCTCTGTTAACAATAATAACATACTCTATCCGAAATGCAATATAAAAGATAGTACTCTAGTTGCATTTCATTTCTGATATAATCGATATCTCGAAAAAACAGAATACATCGTTTTCTTCTAACAGCAAAAAGCTGAAATAAAAATGCAAGAGTTCCGCGAATTTTTTTAACGATTCTTTTCGAGGGTGTTTCAGAGAAAAACGGGATTAAATGGCGTTTAAACGTAGCACGACTATTCGATAAAAATAACACGAGATTGTAAACCAGATAATTTTGTTTGTTCTCGAATGTAGTTGGATCTCTTGCGCGCAGTGGTTTGTGTCAATAAATGAGCTGGCAAAGTGTCAAGTAGTACGTCAGTGATATTCGCTTCAACTGCTCTTTACAGTTCGGTGAAACAGAAAAAAGTGATCCTTTTTTTTCCTTCATCATGTACGGTTATCTGTTTTAAACAAGATGATAATATTGCAACATATTATCGACTTTCTCGCGTTTAAAATGCAAATGTTTGTTAATCACATTTGTGTAAAACACTTCGATACAAAAATTTTAATCCATTTTTCTAACGTTGAATATTTCGGAATTTTACATTTAAAGCTTTTTTTCGAAATCGTGAGAAAAAGCTTTAAATTTTTTCATTTCGAAATTAACGTTATACTGAAATATTTATTATTCTAATATTCATATATAAATAAATAAAATTCTCTTGTTATAATAATAACGATAATTAAATGTTTCACTTAAATATTGTTCATGATCTACACCTTTAATTCTTCCCACAGAAATTTAAATTTAAATGAGCTATGAATCTATTATCTAATTATAAACGAGCGGTGACTGAAACAATAGAAATGTTGCTTTATAGAAACATTATACTATAAAAACTATACTCTTGATACTTCGTACACTATCGTGAGTCATTTGCATTCTGCGTGTTTTCGCACTTTCAAATTTCTCATAAATGCTTAAAAACCCACCAACCCTACTAATCGAGCCGTTCACAGGTCAAAGTGGCCGTATACAACTTCATTTTCGAATTTTTTAAAATTTTATTTTTAATTTTTAAATTTTCATATAATTCCAACTAATTTTCCCTACATATTGCTTTGCAAGATTAACCAACTTAATCAAAGAAGTGGACAAAGAAGTGGTTCAATTCCAGACGAACACTGACTAGGACGACAGGAATGTGTTAAACGAATCTCAATTCATCGAGACAGTCGATATCGTTGACCAACGTTGCTCGATTCTCACCAGTCGGTTTATTGGCTCGTGTCTTCGTCGAACTCGAACCTTCACACGCCTTGGCGGGACGAGAAAGAGGGCAGGGGAAAAAAGATCCTGTCTAACAGTTCGGGCTCGTTCGCGCATGTAAACGCTTCTTCCATCGAGCCAGACGAATATTTCGTTCGATAAAATAGCCACCTCGCCGTACTTCCGACTTAGCCTCGAAACGAAAAGGCAGACGCTTGTTACGCAACGTGTTGGATCGAACGGCTCGATATCGATACCGACCTGTCTAATCTTATGGCGGATATCGATTACGCTTTGACGTTTATATTAAAACACGTTCGCGCACCGAATGAGAAACGTGAATTGGGGCAGGTTGCTACGTTTTCGACTGGAAATTCGTTGCGATCGAACTTACTTAAAAAACGAGGATATCCGGGATGTTGCTTAAAAATCGGTTACGTCCGTCGCAATCTATCTGAAATTTCTTCTTTCAAGGAAATTCTTTTTGGATTAAAAGTGATGCATATGCGATGGTTTTTCATTTATTTTTGGTGTACTGAACGTTTGTTTCATTGGTCGAAGTTCTTAAATTGTTCGATAAATAATGGTGGACTTTTTCCGTTTTAACGATAACATCGAAGATAGGGACTGATTAAACGTAGTTGTTGACATTAAATGTACTGAAAATGTATCGATTATTTTTTATAGAAACTTATTGGATTACAATTAATTTCAGCCTTTGACATTAGTTATACATAGTTGCATATAATTAATTAAGATAAATAGATATACATAATTACATTTCTGTGACAATAAAATGTCAAAGTACCTCCATATTCTCAGTAATTGGAAAGACAACAAATCTGAAACTCATTACTTCGACGAATATAATAGTTCTAATGTTAAAATAATTCTATACAGTTTAACCTTTACAATGACGAAAAACCGGGACACTATCGAAAAATCGCCGAAAGCAACGAAAATTCCTATCGAAAAGCCCTTCACTGCCTTTTCTCCCGAAACAAAACCAAAAGAGAGAAAAGAATCACCCGACATGAACGTTTGCCAGCGTTGAGCATATCACCAACGCCGGACAAACGGAATACGGAAACGCGTTATCCAGGAACACAGGACCGAAGTAGTCCCTTCGACCGGACAAAAGGAAAGCACCCCTTTGCGATGCACGGCGCTGCTGAAAAACTTATCCCAATCTCACTTTGAACCTCAATTTAACCCATACCTTAAGGAGTATCCACAAAGGGGGCAACAAAAATTCTAGCACCACATCAGTACCATCCCAAGTGTACAAAAACGAACAAAGGAACGAACACCCTTTTCATTCTCTATAGAGTGTCACAAAATATTTGCAGGATTTATAGGATCGATTCTAGATATCAAGACGAAGAAAGATGTTCATATAAGAAAATGTCTTTTGAAGCATATCTTTCAAGTTATAAATAATTTTTCGTTGAGGGAGAAATAACGCTAGCTACACAAGCAAACACAAATACAAGCTCAGCTCACATACCAATCAATTAGAAAAACGTTTTGAGTAGAAAATGGAGCAAAGATCGGAGTCCAGAGATTCCCGGCATATCGACAGACCTCCTAATGCAATTTAGTTGAGTTCAAGCTAGCCCTCAGTAAATATAAATAATTAACGATAGTCAGCCGCTGAGCAAGTATCTACGTATAATGTCAACGTTCCATTACAAAACTTACTTATTGTCTTAGACAGATTGTAAATAATCTAGAGCTTAAAAAAAATTAATAATTTCATTTTAAAAAGTAATGGATTTATTTCTGTGAATTCATTTATCGCAGCTAAATGATATAAATAATAGAAAATTCCATGATGAATTTCAAAAGTAATATTTGTAACATCGTCATCTTTAACTTATTAGCGTGGATAATTAAAAAAAAAAAAAGAAAATAGTAAGGAACATAAGAAAAAATGAACTAGAGTTGATTAGTGTGGCTGAAAGATTCATATGTATACTTAACAAACATATAATAGTCCATACCCTATGTCATTTACCTAAATGAATTTTAAAAAGAAAAGTATGAAGTACGAATAGGATCAAAACGATTCACCAGCTGGTTCATCAATATCAATATATGAGCCGTTCACAGGCTAAAATAATTAACTGTACCTTTTGCAATTTTTATCAATTTTAGCGCCAAAGCACTCGATTCTTACTGTTGAAGTGATCGTCACTTCTGAGAAAACTCTACATCTGGTTTTCGGTTTCTCAAGAGCCTAAGGTCATCGATAGCGCGTAGACAAAAGAATGCGTCGAGGAAAGACGATAAGCGGTACACGTGCGACGTTGGTTTCGGCAGTTGTCTTTAGTCTCAGGGTAACGTTGCTAGCAAGAGGATCTGGATCAGCTTACATAGTACCACATATTTTGTATTTTACTATTCAATATATATATACTTTCAATACCTTGCAGTTTGCCCACGCATTTCTTTAATTCCATCCACTGAATAACCTTAACACTTACTTTGTACAATTTCATCGATTTTCCAATTTTTTCTTTTTCTTTTTACCAAATTAACCGAGTTTGCAAATGAGTGACTCATATTTCTACCATAGAACAAAGTTGTTTATAACTTGCAAGATATCCCTCAGACGACATTTTCCTATATAAGCTTTTTCCATCGTTTAGATGTTTAAAATCGATCCTATGAATGTAGAACTCAGAAGCCAATATTTATACTACCTTATACTACCCCCTTATAAGAACACCCCTTCGTTGTCAAAACGGTTTAAACGTTCTAACAATGACAGAGTACGAATATAAAAGACTAAATTGCACCGATTAATTTCTGAACCATCAAAATACCCCTCACATATTTTTTAACACTCTGTACATAAGACTCTGTACTCTTCGACTCTCCCCCTCCCTTTTACCCTCGTAAAATCCGCCGATGTAGCTGTAGAAGATGGCTGAGGCTGGTGTGTTGTGCCCGGTATGGTAGCAGGTGAGAGGCTGGCGCAACCTCCACCCCCGGAGAATTGTACGATCAGGGAAGAGAGTCGGACAACGGTCAGGGTGAGCTGCGCCGAGAGCGAGTACATCGACCCGCGCACTGCCACCTATGTGCTGCAAGTCTTCGACGCAGACACCAGGCGCCTATTGGCGTCCGCGACTAGCATGACGCCTAGCATGCTCGAGATCACCGATCTACCAGCGGAGAGGAGTTACTCAGGACTGGTTCTCTCGCTAAGGATCATGACGGAGCACGCGATGAGCGACGCCACGGTTCTTCACAGCCCGCACTTTGTTCAGGAGGGTAAGACACAGGAGCATCAACGATACCCAGGTAGGGGCCAGCTAGTGTTCGATTTCGAGTCAGCGTGCGCCATCCGCGGACCACATATAAATTCTGTCTAGAACACTGAGCCAGAACATGATCGTGGTCCAGGTCGTCCCTATATTCTCATTGATCTTTCCTTTTCTATCGGGCAATTGTTGTTCTTTCTTTCACTTCCTCATTTTTTCTTCTTATTTTTTAATTCTCCTGCGAATTGCAATTTGTTTCATTAGTTATTGATTATCGGAATACTTCTCGGGGGATTGTGTAATATATTTCATGGAAATTTCTGCACTCGAAGCTGAAGACAATCAATTATTATTTTGTAGAATTTTGAGAAACGTAAAATACCTGGAACATTGAGAAATGTAGACTCTTTGGGAAAATATTTGAATATTTTTGAGATCATTGAAGTCGTGGATCGTCCTTTTCCTTACGAAATCTGACTATCCAGTGTTTGTATCATGATCATTGAAACGTTCTTTTTTTTTTAATTTGTTGAAATTTATTTCCTCGATCTCTCGAATTTCATTCATTAGTAGTAACGAGGATCATTTTATCGCGCTTGTTTCAAAATAAATAAGGATATTCTTTTTGATATTGTGGACCAGTTAGCTCTCGATAAGGATAGATTCTATCAGAAATGTGGAATCTAATTCAGTGCTAACCCAACTGCCGAATTAAATGTAGAAGTTCGAAATAGTGGACCATCCACACTGAACTGCTCGTAAATTGAAATCCGATCAGAATTACGTTCGAACTAGTTAGTCTGCTTGATTTGTATGTTGCGCATTATCGATATCGCAGCTCATCCTATCCTGTTTCGGTGTCCGACCAACGAATCTTCGTTTTTAAGAACACGATTGTTCCAAGCCTCTCCTGTGAATCACCTTTCTAAGATCTTTTCATTTTATTTTCTTCATTATCACAATAAAAAATTTCTTGTATTCCAATTCCTCAGCATATTGTAATTTTTGAGTGACATTTCGATTTTTTCACATTTTTCACATTTTTCACATTTTTCGACAGTTTCACATTTTTGATACAATTCTAAAATATTAATTAATTACAGTTGACCGCTAACAAAATATAGCTTTTGCCCTATTGAACAGGCAATATCAGTTAACATTAAATTCTTTTGCATAATAGACATAAATAAAATTTTCGAAGTAAATTCTACAAGTAACAAATCTGATTATTCTATTTGACGTACTATAATAAAATCGTGAAAGAGAAGAAGTAACCTACAACTTGCGACTTATCGATTCACTAATATCATTAGTTGATAAATTATTATACAAACGGAATATATCATCAGAAATATTCTTATTTTAACTAATAATATTTGCTTTAACTTCATTCGTTTGTTGTTACTTTTGTCTTTCTAAATAATTTTGTCGAAACATAAAAGCAACAACCCAACAGTTACATTAATAGTTATTACTGAAAGTTATTACTGAAAGTTATTACTGAAAGTTATTACTGAAAGTTAATAACTAGGTTATCAAAAATTTAAACAACACAACGTCAGCAATGGTGAATCTATCACAAAGAGTTTTTCAGGTAACAAACTAATTTTATAAGATTTATTTGATTGCAAACATCAGTCTCGTTATTACATATTGACTTTTACAATTCAACTTAATCGTCTCGTCACATTCCACAATATAGCTATCACGAGGATAAAGATTAAAATTATTGCAATTCGATCTGTCCTTAATTTTGTAATTAAAATATACCTCATCAAGAATAAATATTCGATACTTATTAATGGTACTATACTTCACATTTCCATCTATTTGATACAAATTCTGCACTATAGCCGAGTAGCTTTAGTGTTAAACCCCAAATGCAAAATTTATTGCATGTTTAACTTCTATTCGTGTCGCTGTACCTCATCCAGATATTTCAAATCGAACAGAAGAATTAAGTAATCAGACGTTACTACCAAGATAGTCATTAGTACAAACGAACATTCACGTTAGCGTACCGTTGTCAGTTAGGTCGGTGTTCGACATTGAACCGGCCCTGGAGAAGAGCATCACAGTATCAAATTATGCCGTCAAACGTGTCCCCGATAGCTAATCCAGAATTCACGATTAGCCAACATAATCCAGACTTAATCTGGATCAAGCAGAGATCGGCCGACCAGCCGTTTTAATCATTAAATCATTGGATCATCCTAGGAAATCCGACTGAAAATCTGATCCAAAATTAACGCTCGCCTACACCAGAATTAACAGAAAAGTGAACACCGGTGCAACGTAAACACGGAATCAACAGTATATATAAACTCGTGGAAATGATCAGCAACTTTGCCTCCAGTCAATGTCGACTAACAATAAGAATGTGTGATGTTATCACGATTTAAAACTAATCTCTATCGATCAGCCGAATAGAATTGAATTCTGTTGTTAAACCGTTGGATCAACTTATCGTATCCATTCCATTGATGGAAGCACGATTCGAGATTAATCTACCAGTTGATCGCCGATTTAGATCGGTATTGAATTGTTCTAGACTGAAGGATGAGTAGATGAAATGGATTTTGTTGAGATATGTAACAAAATGTGAGGATCGCAGGAAATCGATATGATAAGTCTATTTTTGTAGATTTTAACCATTTCAACTTTCGCTATTCAATATCTGAAAGGGAGCAATACAACGTAATTGAAAAGAGGAATAATGTATCGAGTACAGAAAAGATAGAAGATTGATAAATGATGTAGATCAAGGATTTTTGTTATATTACGATCCATACTTTTAAAATGTTCAGCAGGATAGGGGAAATACATATTTAATGCAAAAAGGTCAGCGGAAAAATGTATTTTTTAGATACACGCGTAGACTTTTATATAAAGACTGTCCTTACTTATATGCTCGCCATTATATGTACTGCACGAAAGTTAAGCCCTTGTTGTACGAATATAATGTTATCTCTTCCTAAGAACAATAAATTTAACTAATTCTGCTTATACACGGAAACTAATGAGCTTTAAATGACGATATTTTTTAGGGTTGAGGGTTAAGACATATTTTATTATACGAAACATTTAAATATTCCTTTATCTTCAAAAGACCACTAGCGCACGAGAATTACATTTGTGACAACACTATCTAAGCAAATAAAACAAATACATAATTATGGAAATATGAAAACTAACAACAAATTAATGACCAGAAAAGCGATATTCATCTTAAGAAATCCACAAGTCATACAAATATAAATTATTGCATTATTTATTTAAACAATCCAATCTTAGACATCGATAATCGAATTTTTAAAAAACATTCTTCCTAAATTCTTCCAAATCTTCCTAAATATCATAAAGGTATATCTAGAAAGATTCACAAAAATCATCAATATGAACCCAGCCAACAACACAAACCATCAAATTTCACGAACCATAGAGACAAACTAAAGAAGGTAACAAACTCGTCTGCGCTTTCACTTTCATCGTAACGATTAAGCCATCATCAGTGGTTCTACGTGGTGTACGGTGATCAAATTTATAGACGAGCATTAGTCGACGTCGTGTGTCGTGTCGCCGGTTATTAAACGGCTCGTAGCCGCGTTAATCGTTAAAGTGAACTATAAATGGGCCGCGGAACCTGATTACAAAACGTCTTTCAGCTAACCATGGTTTATGCGGCCGCGAATATGCAAATGGACGAGCTCTTTGCAAATTCGTGGCGAAAGGTTCCCGCGTATACATCCTGTAAACGGTTAGTATGTGCATAGCAGAGAAGTCGGGAAATTCCTGGTTCCGAGGGACACCACTAAGACGATCGCGCGTACGTGAGGACCAGCTGTAGAGCCGTTCAGCCGAAATTGGTCTCCGGCCAAACGCGACAAAAGAATAAGCAACAGACATCGAAAGATTAACAAGAATGTGCATTACGATTAACGACTGTTTTTAATTGTTTGTAATTCGTAGCAACGTTAATCGATCTAGATGACATTTTCAGCATATGTGTAACTGACATAAATCTGCAGAACGTATTTGTTATATTTTCATTACAGGCTCAGATAAAAAAATTGTAAAAAGTGACTTTTACTATTTTTCTGCGATTCCAACCAATTACAATTTTCTCCAAATTTTTTTACACGTCATCTAGTAAACTAATCCTTCTAACTTCTCAAAAAACTTCAAGTCATTTGGTACATCTCTGAAACAGTTATTCTGTTTTAAAGAGTGAGCCAATACTTATGTTACCAACTGTATGTATTTATGAAATAGATCAAACAAATTTCGCTTCATTTCCTATTTTATTGTGACCTGCATATGATGCAAATAAAATAACAGATTTATGATAAAATAATTAGAGACTAAGAGAATTAAATTTATACTTCATATCGATAAATATCTTAATACTTATGGTCGGCAGTGTGTTTGAAAACTTCCAGAAAGTTTTCACGAATGTATGAATCAAATTAATCAAATCCTCATCTTGTATATTTCACACGATCTTATTAATTTTATTACCTAACATTTGATTCTTAAGAAACGGATAATGCATTGTAGTTGACAAAAATAGCTGTCCGTTTTTAGTCTATTGATAGATGTTTGGTAAAATAACAATCAAATTTGGAAGAGTTTAAAAATACTTTGCAAATTGTTGAGCACTTTTTCAAGAGTAGATACAATATATTTATTTATGTCATATCTATATGGGAAAAATCGTGTTTGAAATAGATTTAAAATAGTCGCAGTACTAATGAACGATATTTTAACATGTTTTTCTATCTGATAAAGTATCGAGATGTAAAACTTTTTCACGTTTCACGTTCGGATTATTCCGTGATTATTTAACAAAAAAAAAAAAAAAAAAAAAAAAAAAAAAAATAAGAGACCATTGCAAAGATGCAATTTGCATAAGAATGCAAAGAAAGGGTATCGTTTCAATGATAACAAATATGTTAAAAAAAATCGCAGTTGATTTTTCCACCGCTTTATAGCTTATAACGATAAAAATCTCCTCCTGGACAAAACGGGACAAAAAACTATCTCAATTTGCATTGTCAAATAGAATATCGTATTTCTGTAGGAAAGGAAAACAATAATTTAGTTATTTAAACAATTTCTCTGATTTTAATTTTGAAAGGTACTAAAGTTCGTTCTCCGATTTTAATATATACAACGATTTCGTTACTACGCGAGTAACCGTACCAGATAAATTATCCTGTATTCAAAAAGTATTTTCAAAAGAAACAAAGAACCTAAACTACAAGAATACAAAATTGTTTTCGGATTAACTGCTTTTCATCCTGGTAATAGCAGAGATGCTGATATGTTGAATCCAGCCTGCTGCGTTTAATATCAACTTAGAATCACAGAAGCAGAACAAGAGGGCCACTCGTTTAGAGGAGTTTGTAAATTTAAGTGGATTCTGATTAATCTCGAACTTGAGTGCGAAGCGTAGTTTTGGACAGTGCATCTGAATCCCAGATTCATAACGATAATTCACGATCTCTGCAAACACGTCGGACCACCTCGGTGTAATCGTGTTTTAACGCGAAAAACTGTGCCGAACCTCGTCACGTTCCCATCGTAAATTGAAACGACAGTCCCTGTCTAAATTACGAGTATTGTAAAAATAACAAGCTTGAAATAAGCGATACGATCGTGTAGAATTAAATTGGAAACGTGCAGTTCAATTTTACGTGAACGATGAGAGGTATTTATTCTGACAAAACTTCTGACGACAAAACGACGGACAAAAACTTCTATAACAAACATAGAAAGTTTGAAACACATCTTACAAAATTATTTCTTGACCGGGCAGATTCAATTATACTCGTAACAAGAAATACATACCACCGATGTTGACAAGTTTTTATTCGAGATACAGTCGAAATTTATGTAGCTGTAATACTTCAAATTTAATTCAATTTCTATTGAACGTATGTTTATCTAAAATTGTATTCTTTTTCGTACTTTTCAATTTACAGAATTAAATATACTTTTCTAAAATTGAGAATTTCCTCTGTCGTGTATGATCTGCACTTCTTCGCATTTTTGTACATAAACGCATAATTTTTTAGATCAAGTGAGGTATGAATCGCTAATCGGCCATTCTATACGGAACAACTAGACTGTAAATAAAATTCAAAAATGAAAAGCTCAAACAATGTATTTTTTAAACTATATCCATAAAAATTTACGTAAATACACGTAGTTCAGTAATAATAATCTAATAAAGTACTTTTTCCATACTTCAAAATTTCATTGGTCATTCAATGAAAAAATGGAAAAGAAAAAAGAGATAAAACTCAATTTCGTCTATCTTCCGATCCATTTCGAACGTTAACACGACGATCGATCCGGAATAAACTGAATCGGCTAATTGGCGGTTGGACGTCCACTTACATGGATCAACTCGATCAACTGAGGACCGCATGGCATAGACACGAACACGAGCGAACGTGACAGTGTTACATCGGCGTAGAGATATAATCGATTAATCCGAAATTAGCTGGATCGGTTAATCCGCTCGAGGTAGTTGGCGTCGAAACGAAATCGACGTTTCCAATCGGCCGCGATTAACGTCACTATCTCTCAATATATTCTGTAGAACGTAAAATGATACTGAAGCGACAGAGAAAATAATCTACCTCCCAAAGAAGGGAAAAAAAAACGAAACGACAGAAAGTAGAAAGAAGGATAAGAAAAATTAAAATAATTGAGTGACGGATTTTCACGTTTAAGATCCCTAATTATTCCAAATTTCTTTCATGGTCACCTTTCTGAAACTCATGCATTTTCTCCCTTTTATTATCCGAATAAAGAATTTTCTATATTTAACTATCAATAACTTCTAAACGATATTCGAATTTTGAATTTCAATTCTAAAATCTTAATTAATCTTTATATCCACTGCTAAAATATAGCTGTTCCTTCATTTCAAATTTCTTCGTTTCTTTCATGTCTTTATTTTTAAAGAGCCAATTATTTCATTGAAATTTCTATCAATTAATCTCTAATATATTTATAATATAGTTTATCTTTATTATAATATTCTTATTTATTACTATCTTCTACTTATTCGAGCTTCTCTTGCACAAATCAACTAAAATTATTAATGAAACTTTGCAAGTCGCAAGTTATGAGTTCGGAAAATTACTAAATTCACTCATATAACAAATATCGCAATAAAGCAAATAGAATTTTAAGAGCAAAATTTTAAAAATATCAAAGCAAAGTGCCAATAGAAATTAACTATCCGTCAAAAAAGGACGAAAAGAAGACAATAAAAAGAAAAATAGGAGAAAGGAGAAAAGAGGGAAGAAAGTTTAGTCAAAATGTCGATTGGGATTCGTACGATGGAAGTCGACTTATCATTTGAAAAGTTTCAAAAAGTGATAACACCATGGAAAGGGTTGAAGCGGAAGTGCCTTTACGATCGTAATCCCGGAAGCATACATTTTTACGAGCCTGTCACGAATGTGTCACGATCTTCTCATTCTTTCGTACTATAACGTCTATCTCTTTTTTTCGTACCATAATGTCTACCTCTTTCTTTCGTACCATAATGTCTATCGCTTTCTGTCGTACTATAATGTCTATCTCTTTCTGTTTCGACTGTGCCCCGAAAACTCGGTGGAAATCTGTCTGCACTTTTAGAATGTCATCATTTATTTGACGCGTTTCGTTCATTCATTTGTTGAGGTAGCGGTGCACTGAATGGTCCATTTTCGTCCTTCCATTCTATTGTCTTGAAAATTGGTGTTGTTGTTCGAGGGGAAACGATTTCCACTGCGGAAACAGAGGAGTTTTTCTGGAGAACAATTTCTGTGGGCTTCTTCCCTTTGGAGACATTGCAGGAAAAGATTTCAAGGTTGCCTTCTGTGTTCTTGTTCGATGGAATTGTCGTGTAATTTCTCTTTTGTATCGTTTTATATAAACCTCATAGAAGTCAAACTGATCAACACTCCACTTTTTCATTCGTTTACGATTTTATTAATACACGATTAACATTCAACTATTAGAAGAAATATTTTTCGCTTCAATAAGTTCATTTATCGCAAGAAGATGATACAGATAATGATAATATTTCAAGACATTAGAAAACAGTGTTCGTTTAATGACATCATCATTTCCTCATACTTTTCAATTTATGAAATTGACCAGTGTGTCTTCTGAATGGCTCATATAATGCTACGAAATTAAGCTATAGGTTATTAACAATAAGTATATGTCTGCGTTTTATCTGTGATTGTCAAGAGTATCAACTTCACAACAATCTATACCACTCTCATGCTCTATCAGCTAAAAAACTGCCCACAAAGAGTGTCATTCACAAAGCTGACGATTTTCTAAATAAAAAATAAAACTTTCGTTTTCCTCTGTAATAGAGTAAAAAGACTAATTCATGGAGTGATATAATGTAAAGGAAATTGGAGCACACGGTGTCTCGTGGAAAGAACAGTAAAGGAAGGGCACACCACTATCAGGAGAAATAGATATGAGATCTCTGCTTGCAACGTGCCGTGCTTTCGCTTCTCATCGTAGATCTGTGTGTGTCACCTGCCTCTCTGTAGATACCTTGGCCCTCTTACACAGTTCAATTAATATTATCAATGAAATTGTACAAAACCACAAGTTGTAAATTATCGATATCAATTAGTGCCAATAATAGCACACAATAAATAATAAGCGGAAATGATAAAATGGTGCAAATAAATTTGGTAATAAAATTGTTAAAGTTCTGAAATACGGGGGCCTATTTTTCTTTGTTAAAATTGAAAATTTTTAGAACTATTTATGCGATAAAAGTCTGTAGTTTACAACTTGTCATTTGTAAGTTCATTAATATTATTAGTTTATAAATTATCGTGCAAGAAGGCCGTTGTCATTGCATGCGAATCGTGAAGTCTTGCTACGGTAATTCTAATGTAGTGTGGAACAGGTCTAGATGACGCACAGCTTTTTTTCACTGCCATAACGAACGTTGTGACGTTGGACAAGGTACTAAATTAGTTTTTAAAACGTATATTGTCAGCACTGAATCTACTTAATTGATTATGATTAATCAGTGAATCAGCCTATATATTGTCGGATTCGTTAGCAAATTTCTTGTATATTGAAGTCTTAATGAAATTTTTAATTTAGTAGAAAATTCGTCCAATGAAACCTCAACAAATATCTTAACACGATCGTTGTTCATAGATCTTTGTACCTTTCCGAATATACATATTCTAAATTGATTTTGAAAGCCTTGATGTTACAATAATAACTTCATCTTTAGATTTCATAATCTAGATATCAGTAGCAGCATTCGTTACGATACTTTTTTAACAAAGAATATTAGATAAGAAACACTATTACGTAGGAATGGAATGTTTACATGGAATGTCTATTTCAAATATTTTGTTGTCAAATATTTCAAATATTTCAAATATTCCAAGGATGTAAAACAGAATTCGTGAAATACATTAAAACATGACCATACGCGCAATCCAAAAATATATAACGCGATCCCAATGTGAAATATTTGTACGATGACGGTTTTCCTTATTTTAGGCTGAAAACAGGAGTATTATCGTCACGATCAGGAACGACGATCAGCTCTGCGATGATATTTTATTTACACAATTGTCGATGGCTAAATACGAAACCCATTGGACCATGGTTAATCATTCCATTGCTCGTTTATTATAAAGATATTAATCCATTATTAACTGGAATGCGAAGAGAGAACGTAAATCAAATCGAAACTCGAAATTACACTCACAAATGAATCACGATGGCGCTTCAATGACCTTGTTTGTATTTCTTACGCCAGCCATTTTTTATTTTACAATATAACAATTCGATTTCTCAACATGTAGTTTTGTTTTGAAACGAATCAGAAGAGTATTTTTGTATACAGCTAAAATTTTATCACTCTGTTATTATAACGTGTGTATAGTAACTATAATAAATCTCTTTTAACACTTACTATTTTTTACCAGAATAAAGGAACGGTACAATGTTCTCTGATAATATTAATGTCATAAAAGAAGTTTCATACACAAAAAAGATGTTAAACAACCAAAGAAATTGATCTCCAGAGTGCTCAAATTTCACTATATCTAAATCTAAAACAAGTAACGCGAATAATAGTTTTTGGAGGAAAGAAGATACATATGTATGCGTATATGAAAATAATATGAAAAGCTACACAAGCTATTTGCTAAATAAGTACAGCTTTAGATAATTTCACCATTCTTCTGACTGTAATGTGTCTATATAGACTTGTCTGATCAGATCTGGTTTTCTACTTAACCAAGGAGATCTATTCCAGTGACATCTTTATTCTACTAATCTAACTGGAATCAATCTTACTCCATTGCTTCTTGTTCTCATTTATTATCCAGATAATCAATTAGTCTTCTGTTTAGGTACTAATTCTCTTTCCAATTCACCTAATCCTTCCGACTCGATTACATTTAAAATTAAAAGCGGTTAGCCATAGACTTATAATTAGAAGAATCAAATTTCAGATATGTCAATAGCTAAATCATTTTTTTTAAATGATTATATTGCTACGATAAATAAAATTTTATAAAATAAGAACTTCTAATAAAATTTTCAATGAAATTATTTCATTCCCAGTTATACGTAAATATCTCAATTTTTAATGAGATTTTATTCTCAATAAAATAATCATCAGTAAAGTTCAATGACGTAAACATCCAAGATTTGTTTTTACAATAAGTTTCTAAATTCGTGTGACAGATCATCGTTGAGTCGGATTCCATCACCAATCACGAAAAACGTGTATTTCATAAATGATCCCAAAAATCCATAAAATCGTATCCACGACAACAATAATGGAAAAATTTCATTTTCAACGGTTGTAATCGCAAGGAGAGACGTTTATGAGTGTCTCAAGAAGCAATCCTTTCGTCCCCCCGAACAATGAGATCCCGCGAAGAAAAGGAAAAGAGTAAAAAGACTCATGGTACTTATCATGATTTCCAGCTCTGACACCGGTGATGTTGTCGCTGTCTGGACCATTGCTCGGTGCGGTGGTCGGAGCAACGGCAGGCCTTCTACTAGTGATCTTTGTGATAGTTCTGGCTGTGAGATTACGGTATCGACCAAGGACTCAGGAGGACAAGGATTCTCACGACGACGGCGGCATGGCGAATCTAGCCGCGTCCGGAACCGGCAGTTCCTCTCCACATGATAAATCGTCGACTCTGCCTCTCAACTCCGACAGCATCGAGAGCTTCGAAAAGGACCCAGATATAATTCCTCACGCTAATGGTAGGTAATTTAATGAGCGCTATATTTTAACCAAAGTTGATGATGTATGTGATTATCGGTTAGCACGTTGAGAAACTTCCAACCATTTGATTCTTCGATTATAATATCTATACGGTTACTAAAATTGTATGACAGGTGAGGTTCTCTGAAACCTAAAAAGGAAACGAGAATTATTATACAAATTCTTTCGACTGAAAGAATGATTAAATTCTAGCTAGTGAAGAAGTACACTATAAGATGGCATGCCATATATCCACGAGACAATTTATTTTGGATACATACAAAGACACAAATGAAAATGTTATACAATGAGAAATACGCGAACTAAATTTCGTCTATAATCTTCTACTGCAAATTAACGATGTAAAAATGTTAAGAAAATTTAATGGTTATGAATTAATAATTGATTTCAGTGTTAACTAGACATAGTTTTATACTAGATCTAATTTTACACCCATTATTTGTTTAATGAATTTATGATGTTTAATGAGTTTGTTTAATTGATCAATACAAATGTGCAAAAATTCGAATGACGTTTCATTAAGAACTCAATAGAATTAAACAATTAAAAACCAATTGCTTTGACAATACAGCAAAGAGCTATTACCTTCAGTGCATTAACAATCATCTTGAACTCTATATTGCCACAGAAAATTCTTACGCCGAGCTGTGCAAGAGCACTTCACCAAGATATGTGTTACACCAGCAACGAACGGATGCAAGTACTTTTACCAACACAAGCAGTGTGAGTACGAATTTCATCAATTGAAATATAACACTGGATGCATTTACCTATACATGTACGTAATGCATACCACATAAACAAAAGACTAGCATCGAATATTTCGAGATTTAAATTAAGAAAATTCAATGACTAATGTTTTCATATCTGTTAGTTTCAACTATTTTGTGCCAAAATAAAACAGAATCTTTTACTTGATTAAAATTATGAGAATAATACAGGGTGCGCCGTTAGAATTCGGACAGAATTCAATTTGTAGTTCCCACCATATTAGAATTCAGATGTTTGTGCTGATTGACTCTGAAGTTAGTTAAATATGTCAATAAGTCTTCTATAACCTCAAAATGACAGAACTCGTTAAGCAAAACCCGGAATACGATAGAAGAGCGGCGATTATAGAAAGTCTTCGCGCCGGGAGAACGCCGGTCGAAATTATAAAATTCTTTAGCTACCCAAGATCGACGGTAATTTAATTTTGTTGTGGGCAAAACCAAATTTCCAGCAAGTGTTCACGTTTTGAGCGTTGTCTCAAGTGAGGGCGACGTCATGCCTCCGCACTTCTTCCAAAAAGGCGAAAGAATCACAAAGGAGGTTTATTTGGAGGTCCTGAAGACAGTAATAAAGCCGTGGATGGAAATTACGGCTTCTGGAAGGCCGTATTTATTTCAACAAGATGGCGCACCTGCTCACACAAGTCATCTTGTTCAAAATTGGCTCTCTGACAATGTGGACATGTTTTGGTCGAAAGATTTCTGGCCTCCTAACAGTCCCGACCTAAACCCATTGGACTATTACGTGTGGGGCGTTATCGAGAGACAAACTAATAAATGCAGGCACCCCAACGTCAACTCCCTACGAGCTGCTATCGAGTCAGAATTCGCGACAATTAAACGCGACCAGTTGAAGTCAGCGTGCTCGCGCTTTAGAGCAAGAATAGAGCAGGTCATAGAGGCAGAGGGTGGTTACATAGAATAAAAGTTCTCAGCAAGGACCCTTTAAATGAGATATAACAACATTTTCATGTGTTTTTGTGTATTGACTTAAATAAACAACTTTCTGCACAAAACTTCTTTTGTCCGGATTCTAACGGCGCACCCGTATATCACTCATTTTATGATTCTTTATATCTCAATCTTTCTTTAATTTCAACAAATAAGAGGACTCCTAATATTTTAACGATAACTGTATTACAATGTTTAAGTAATAAAATACACATGATTCTTTTATATTTTTCTTAAATTTAAGAAATTTTCGAAAATAACTCGAACAAGTTGATATGGTTAAAATACTATAGGAATAGGAATTTTTTGTAACCGTAATGTATGGCACAAGGAATAATATCTCCTTGTTAGTTTCCCTTAAATCCTTTCGCTAGAAATGTCAATAAATGGATGCAAATGCTTAAAAAATCAAATTTCTTATTGTTATAATCATTTATTTATACTACTACTCTATTCTATCTATTTGTTATGTCCTGTTATTAAATCACTACATAGTAATTAGCATAATCGGTAATGAGTTATCGCTCTGGTTTTGCAGGGATCAGAGCTAACGTACGCCGAGCTGTCGCTCCGTAACCGACGAATACCTCCTAATTGTTATCAGCCAGTACAGGTATCCAATATTCAGCGGCCTCAACTGCTAGCCATGTCGACTCTGACGCGTAGGCAACCAATCCAGGAACCAACGATTTACGCGCAAGTCGCCAGTCATTCTAAGCCGATTTATGTACCACCCCCACATCCGTACATGAGTCGTACCAACGACGAGACCACGGTAGAAACTCCATTAATCGGACATGACAATAAGGTGACGATTAATAGACCTATCCTACCATTTGTTTCTGAGAATGAGTACTTCGATGCAATCAGTTGTAACTCTTCCATGATTTATTAATATTGCATTGATAACAAAAATTAGAGGTTCATTAGAATGAAAGTCTAGAATGAAATATTGGTAATTATATAATAAGTTTCAAATCAAGTACAGTCGAGAGTAGATCGAATTGGAAAATAATCATACACATTTTCGGAATAATTTCAATCTATAACTAGACTTTGCAGATTTTTACGCATTTATGGAATATCCAAATATCCAAAACTACACAAAATGTATTTACTATACAAAAATATCAAAAATATCTAAAACAAAGTACTTCTTCTACTATTTAAGGAATGAAGCAAATTTTTATTTCCACATTATTTTTATTCCATTTATATGCAAAAATGTTTACAGTCTAAATATAATCACGCTAATTAGGTTTGATAATAGATTAGATCCGGACTTTTATAAATTTATGGAGAATTTGAAGGTGTCAGAAGCATAGAATGCATGCAATATACAAAACTAATATAAAGTGTCAAAAATACGTTACTCGTTATAATACATATTTAATTCTAATTTAATTAACTTATTATTACTTAATTTACCTTCTCTTAGTTTGATTGCGACTTCTTTAGTTGCGCTCGTAAAAATTTGCATAAATATGCGCGGTCTAACAATAATCGTATCTCCTTATCTAATAAAATTTCAAACAGTAACACATATAATATTGTATTTACAAAAGCTTTCTATAATAAATCTTTAAATACCTCTGTGAGTCACTGTGAATGTTTCCTTGAATTAAAATGTTTCGTTTTGAAAAAGCGTAATCCTGATAAATTTCAATATTTTCATTTAAGACAGTCACCATTAAAACCTTCTTCTGTTGATGACAAGACACTTCTTCTACATATCGACGATATAATTCTATAAGAACAAATCTGTAGAATTTTATCACTTAATTTTTAAATAAATTAAAACTGCAGTTTGTAGAATTTACTTGAACTTAAAATTTAGTTAAATTAAGATTTAATGAATGAACGATTCTGTTCACAGATCACCACGATCAGCCAATCGGGTACCTCAATATGGCGTACCGACACGCCGCCAGCTTCAAACGCACCAACGACATGATTCTAAAACATGATCCCGATCAAAGTAACATTTCGCTCTTATACACGTTTCTCGACGCGCCCTTTAATTATAAAAAAGAAAGATAAATTAACCTTTTTAATAAGAGAAACAAGAAAAAGAAACCAAAAGAAAAAATCGAAGAGACGACGTTCTACGTAGCTCGTTTGCGTGGATCGTGTACGATATGTATTATTGTTAAACTTTCTCGTACATATGTTACAGAAGGTATTTATTAAACTATGAACGATGAAGGATGAAAGTAATTCAACAAAACAAAAAAAATACACATACAAATGTTTGCGTGAAGTATAATACGAATATATTATATATGCTTTCCGAATGATTTGTGATAGAGTTGTTATGTAAATCGAGCGAGAACGATCACGATTTTTCGATATATCATCGGGATATCGTGATTCTCGATACATGTTTCGAATAGTATTCTGTTTGGCGGGTAAAACAACAGACGGCGCAGCGATCGGCAGTAATGGTCCTAATGATCGAAGAGCGTGAAATTGGCGGACCCTTTTGAACCGTCCGTAAAAGAAACAAAAGAAAGCATAAAGGCATCAAAGATTTGAAAAATCTCGCAAAATGTCAAATTTAAAAAATTAAAAATATGTTATGTTCTCGAAATTCAGAACTTTCAGCAACTTTTGTGATTCGAAGCTCTCAATAATTTATATAAATAACTTACGAGAACATAAATTATAAATAAAACGATATAAACTTATTTATATCTAACCAATAATAATCCAATTAAGTTTGTGTTTTTTAGACTTTAAAATCGTTTCATTACAAATTATTTAATCGTTTCATTACAATTATATAAAACTTAATTTATGATTTCTTTGTTAACATTTTAATTCCTGACAAAATAGATATTTCTTACTACAGAAAAAAACGAAGCGAAATGAGATTTCCGAGTTCCGAGAGTTTCAAGACTTCGCGAAGTTTTAGATTCTAATCTTGCGAATCTCAAAATGAAATTTTGTCCCATCTCAAATTTTCCTTTATTGTACACTCCGATTTAATTTCTAAGTACAACGCGTTGTCGTTTGCGATGCCATGAACGAAGTACTACAATCAAAACGATGAACATTCAATTGTCCTCTTTCCTTTTTCTTTTTTTCGATCAGCATTTCCTCAAAGTATAATTGGTAGAAATGCGGTAGAACTACAATGATAATGATGATGAAGATGATGAAGATGATGATGTTGTTGTTGTTGTTGATGATGATGATGATGATGATGATGATGATGATGATGATGATGAGGAGGAGGAGGAGGAGGAGGAGGAGGAGGAGGAGGAGGAGGAGGAGGAGGAGGAGGAGGAGGAGGACGACGACGACGACGACGACGACGACGACGATTATGATGATGATTATGATTATGATGATGATTATGATTATGATGATTATGATGATGCTGATTATGATGATGATGATTATGATGATGCTGATGATGATTATGATGATGATGATGATGATGATATATACATATATTAAGCATTCGTTGAAAGTTAAGACGTATCGAGGTGTTTCTTCGCAGCTTAATTATTTATTGTTGGACATAAACAATGCCAAAATTTCCGTGTACAGATTTAGATAAATGCGGTGTTATTATAACGATGTTATGTAATCATGATTAGAATTTAAAGATGTAAAAGAGAGATACAGAAATTTGAAGATTTTTCAAGTAATATAATATACGCATCTGTTGATTATATTAGACTCATTCTGTACATTCGATCGTTGCTCATTTTCGAAGCTTTAACCGTCCTTAATAGGAAGAAATGTTTTTTTTTTTCTTAAATGTAATAGTTACCCGCTACTTACGTATTAATCTTTAATTAGCCTAAATTGTTTAACTTAGAGAATGTTATATGGTAAGGTGATCGTATCCTTATATTAAATGGAAAGGTTTAAACGGGAGAAGTAAGATGAAGATATAGAAGGGATATCGAGGACTCTTTTCCATTTCCTTTAAGTTCATTAGAATTTTATGTATACAAACTCTATCACAACCAAAGTACCAGTTTTTAATAACAAAGTGTGCGTTGAAGATAAATTAAATTATCGTTATTAGATATTAATTCGATTTCTGCTGTTTAAACATTAATATCAATGATACTTTATACCAATATATTAATATTAAGTCTTAATTTTATAAAGATATATGTATTAGCTCTATGTCAACTTTATATTCTCGTATTAATTTCATATATTAAGTTTCTATTTACTTTTCGTGCTAACTTCACAAGAAACTATTTTCAATGATCTATATTTTTAAACAAATATCTACTTTTATTTTATATTTATTATGTATTATAGTAGTATTATATTTTAATGTGATTAAGAGGATATATATATATATATATATATATATATATATATATATATATATATATACACATATATATACATATACATATATATATACATATATATATATGTATATACATATATATGTATGTATATGTATGTATGTATGTATACTTGCTAAAAAACGTGAGATATGATCACCCTACATCTTAGATGAGTTACCGGCGGAAGGTATGCATATGTGGAAGGAGAAAGAACAGTAAAGCATAACGGGAATAAAATTCTCGAACGTTTCGTTGAGTTTTCTAGGGATACGTATTCAGAAGACTGAGAATAGGTAAAGGAAGAAGAAAAGAACAGAGTGTGTAAAGTTTATATTATGTAATACGTGCCATATAATTGCAACGCCAATTGAAAACGTGATGCACCAAAGTAATTCCAAGTTATTGCATATCTGGATAATATATGCAATAATTAATAATCTTGTGCCCACGGACTTTAATTGAAGCTCATTTTACTCGAAGCAATATGTTGTGCTTCGCGTTTGTCTTTTATAAGTAAATGAATCATTTTATTACGCTGATTCTATACGCGAATTTTATTTTATTACGCTGTAAACTTTCACAAAAATTGTCGTAAACGACACAGAGAAAACATTCCATTGTCATATACTATACGTTTCTTTATAGGTTGACGATTCAAGTTCAAAAAAGGAAGACAGTTTTTTAATGTAGGAAGCCGAATTCAAATTTTTTTCGCAGCTCGCGTTTCTCGCAAACGACTATCGATAAAAATGTAGTATTCCAATCATTAGCGTTCTACTATTACCATTACTTTAGTCAATGACACTTTACATCTATTATGTCCTTAACATCCAATTAAACAGTTTCTTCCATTCGATCAATTTTGGATTATCTCGCAAGCTTGATTCACAATACGAATTTTATACCATTTTTATATAAATCGAATAGTCTGACCAGGAGTGTTGAACGAGGTCAGATACGTTTACGAATGTTATACGGTTACACGCACTGTTTAATCTTCATCTTTGCGGAACTTCTTTCCGAGATAGCGTGTGAATAATTATGTAAAATAAATAAATGATCGCCGCCACGGGTTCAAACTATGATTAAGCCGATATTCGTTTAATAGGCATACGTGTTTGAAAAACGAACATGTTTGACTTCTCTGACCGGCGATAAAACGAAATGTTTACCAGCGAAATTTTCTTAATAATCACGAATTGATCAGGGTTCTTGAATAAGCGCATGTGAACAAAAATTTTTCGAATGTTCTTTAATGCTATCGAATGGTTCGCGTATGCGAGATAGAGATAACGAATGAACATAATGATGTGAAGGTAAACAAAAGAAGAAAGACAGAAGTAGAAGAAATGGCAAGAAAGCGACAAACAGTGGATGAGAAGAGAAAGAGAGAAGAAGAAATATTCAGTATTTTGTCAAAAATTCATATTACCAGTGTAATAAAAGACTTTGATATATTGTTAGAATGCGTTGTAGGTATTACAGAATGAATTTAAATATGAATATACACGATATACAAAAGCATACGCATCTATAAACGTGTGTATGTATGTGTATAAGAGATAATTAAGATCTTATAATTTTAAATGACTTTTAATATAGGTTTACTTGTGTAAAATAAGAAAAAAATAATTGTGCTCAATAAATTTCAATAAATAACGATTTTGCCTATGCCAATAACGATTATTATTGTAATTATTTTTGTATAGAGAAGTAAGATATTATCTAAATATTATAAGTACATTATAAATATAATAGTGATTACAGCATATGTGTAATAAAAGTATTTAACATTGCATGTATTTTTCTGTAATATCATGCGCCAGTTAATGGAACACATCTTGCGTACCGATTTTTCCTCAATTCTTATATCACATTTTGCTATTACTGCTTTTATTTAAACATTCAAGACACACCGGAAATATTTATAATTTCAAATCTAATCTATTTATTTTTCTATGTCTAAATATGTATTTTTAGCTGCTTTCATTGGCTATGTAACAATTCCTCACCTGTGGCAGCGCCGCAAAATTTAATTACTTCCAACATCAATGCGATGTCCCGTGTACAAGACAGTTAATGACACTGATATATGGGAATTTATTTCATCGCGTCTTATGTTCTGCAATGTCTGAAATGCCGATCTCGACAAAAATCAATGTATTTCTTATGTCATGGACGAGGTACAGAATAGCAATAGACGTGACATGCAATGCTTTTTCGTATTCCACGTTTTACGACCGTTCGCGGAGAGACGCGGTCTTGAGGGAACGCGTCAGCGAGAGGCGTAAATTCTCGCTACGATTCGGCTAATCGACGCCGCGAAATGGTCGCTCCCCGTGTTTCGATTAGGATAACCGGGGTGGTTCAATGAATGCAACTGTATTCTACAGTTGTAGAATATATATATATATATATATATATATTTATATCAGATTAACACTTACAACTTGTACAGAAAGTATTGGTTTTAATCGTATCGGAAGTTACAGTTAGAATGTTCGAGTGAGACCTTGTAAAATGCGACTGATTTGGATGCGACCGTACAGATAGAGTTTTTGACTACGACTGATCAGTTAGAATGTTTGATTGCGACTGACGAGTTAGACTGTTCGATTGCGACTGACTGTCTTAGACCGATTCTTAGTCTTTCGAGGAGACAACCCCCACTACCCTAGGATCACGCCACCGCACGTGCCGATGATCACGTAGGCCGACTTCTTCGGGAAACTAACCAGATCTCACTCGAAGTCTCTGGAATTCGCGGCCAGGCGGCAACCATACACTCGTCGATATATTGTATTGATATACGACGCCGGAGGACCGCTGGCGACGGTTAGAAACACGATCCATACTAAACCTCGCGACGCAACAGCATCATCCGTAACGGAACGAATATTTCCGGAATAAACAATAAGGATGGGCCCTTGAGATTATTGAAGGCGCGCCGCGATAATGTGCGGACATCTGGTTGCCAGCCTGCCCGCGGTAGGTGGTCCGGTGGAGGAGAGTGTTACTCGACGTAACACACGTTTTGGGGATCACCGGAACTTCTTACCATTTGTACGTCCATGTTACGTACGATGTTATTGATTCAATATAGTAGTGTCAATTTGGAGTAAAGCTGAAATCTTATATGAAATTATAAATAAAATATAAAACAGGATATCCTATAATCACATCGAAGTATAGATTTCTTTACTTCTATAATATTTCAGATTAGACACACTATCACACAATATATGTATTACTATACAGCAGTAGTTCATGCTTTTTCTCTCGCGAGACGTTGAACGAACAGCACATACTTATCACATTTTTCAATCGCTAACAATAACCGTTTTATTGCTGCATTGTCTCCCGTATTATAGCTGCCGTGCCTATTATGGTGATTTATTGTGTCCGGAGTGTTATTAGTGTTCGACCGTATTCGCGGGGAGATGCATTTGCAGTATAACGCGTCAACGAGAGTCATAAGTTCTCGTCTTGATACGATAATCGGCCTCACGAATCAGCCGATCCTCAATTTCGATTAAGATAGTAGAGGTGGTTTGAATGATATTAACACTGTGTCAACAATTATAATATCACTATTTATTTCCAACAACTTTTGAATACTACAAGTGTCTACGAATGTTGCATGTGATAGATGTAGGAGTGTTTTTACTGAAGAGTAGGTAGCAAGTATTTTTTTACCGAAGAGTTGTTAGCAAATGATGTTCGGTGACGGTGATGTCGAGAAGGAAAACTAGTGATGGGTGCTGGCTGCCCCTCACCAACGGTCGCTAGCGGGTGGAAGCGGCCTTCGAATATCATACATGGGAAAACCCGCTTATCCCATATCTAACCGTAATGAGCAATAACTCAAAGGAGCATCTTGACTTTTAGTATCCATTGTATCTTATGACGGCAATTAACGGTTCCTTGGGATTATTGCGGGTCCGAGCAAATATGTTTAAACAGCTAGTGATCATCTTGACCGAACAATGGATTAGAATATATGGTTAAATCACGGGACGTAACAAATAGAGTGTCAGAAATTGTTAATAAAAGAAGTTTCCTTTGCGTGATCAGCGAGAGTGCACTCATTACCAGACAACCATTGTACATCTTCGTCAAGAGGGTTTCAGCTATCCAAGTTGAGCGTTTCAAATGAAACATACTCCGTTTTTGATGCCGTAAGGCGCGCACGTTAAATTTCTTACCTTACATATGAAAACAGCGTCGTGCAATGCAATAATTTAGAACAGTTCATCATAGTTCTTGACTTCACTTATCTCCATACCTGTCTGGGATATAACCTGTCTGATAACGAAACGTGCGTTCTGCACACTTTGTTTGACGGCAAATGCTACACACATTAGTTTCTTACCTTAGGCATAAAGACAGCCCCGTTCATTTTAATTATGCACCTGTCCGGCGTATTCTGACAACCAAATGCGTCCAATACTCCGTTTTTGACACCGAATGGTACGTAAGCTTCTGGCATTAAGTATAAACAGATTGGTCGTAGAAGCAGTGAGTTGACTGACTATCCGCTCTCATGCTATTACGGAGGAAAGCTCGTGGGTGTGTTTTTTGAACTAAGAAAACGGATTCGTTGCTCACACTTTTCATTAATAAAGTAAGGGTAACGATCTGCGATACCCATTGGTGACAGTCAACGTTAATGAATGATAATAGGAGTAGGAAACCTCCTACCAACGTTGCTAATGGGTGTCATTGTTCATGGGAGAAACCAGCATTTCCGTTAGATAAATATCCGCTTTTTCCGTTAGGTAACTACCTGCTTTCTCTGTAATTTTTAAGAGTGCATAATAAACCTATGGACTTTTCTAAGAACCATCCATAAACCGAAAACACTTCTAGGATTAGAAAATCCTTCAGGACAAACAGATTAACTTAAAAAACATGTGTTAAAACGATTAAGTTAAAAAGTTAAAGTTTATGGTGGGTCCTTAGACTTATTGAGGGTATGTGGACCGTTGGCTGCCAAGCAACGAGGGATGGCGTGCTGATTGCCTCACGCGACATAACACCAGTACTGCATGTGTAATGGTATTCAATGGTGGCGAGTAACAGTTTAGCGGTTTCGATTCGTCGAGTGTCAGCAGCCAAGGTAACAATTGATATCAAGTATACTGTAACATCAACCATATCTCAATCCATATCAGAGACCAGGCCACACACCGCGGGAAAGATGACAGCCAGATGTCTACACATCCTTACTGGGTACCCTCAATAGTCTTAGGGACCCATCATAAATCTGGGCATTTTCATAGTTAAGGTCCTTCAAACCAAACATGGATCTTTTATTTCAAATATCCTTTACATTGATATTTACCACGGGACGATACGGGAAACTTGGTTTTTCTAACGTTTGGTATCTTCCGTTAGCAACTTTCTCTCAAGGGCGGCTAAGACCCTTCCTAGTCCACCAACTTTCTTATTACCCAATCAAAAGCAATGTCTATCGCCCTCACTTTTCCTCCGCCACAACATCGCCACTAAACTTTACTTATCCTCTATCTTTAGAATAATCAACATCTCTTTACCGAGTTTCTACCTTTAGACCAGTCGCGTACTTAATTTATACATACACACCAGTGTAACTAGGTTCTATATAAAGTTTGATAAAAATAAAGTTAATAGTTGTGTTACGGCTCAACCTTCTTGTTTTTATCATCTAAGTCTCAAGTTTACGTAATAATACTATCGCTGTCGTATTTTGTCAAATTGTTTCACTTTTTCTGCCAGAAACAAAGCACAGAAATGGCAGAAATGTCTACTGTATCGCTTACCACGGTTAGACTTTCTCCTAGACGTCTAGCTTTCTAAATAAATTGAAAAGCGTATGCAAAATATTTATGCGTTTTGGCTTGCCTTCTCGCTTTCATCGTTGTTCGAACATATTTAAATGCTTGTAATATAACGAGAATCTGTATCGTTTTATTCGAAATCATCGACAGAATCTCTTCGTGTTAACCGTAGTGTTACGTAGGAGACACAATAAATCACGAAATTAACAAATCACCGATGATTTCCTCGTGTCGTAGTTCGAACGTTTCACAAGATAAAAAATTTGAGCTTTAGATATTGAAATTGGACTACTAATTTAACTAATTGGGAGTCACCCGGAGAAATTTCCATGACGATAATTTCCATTATCTAATCGTTTGGCCAGGTAGATATGGTAGTAAAATTTATTGTACAAATCCAACAGAGTGACGGTTCGGGGTGTTATAACAAAAGAGGTGTTGAGTGCTGATTTGCGAGGGTTCTTATACTAAGGTTTGGTCCCTCTGAAGGGGTTATTGTCGAATGTATCTATATCAGACGCGGCTATTCTGTTGCTATCTGGTTATTGTTTCGATGATTGTGACATGCAGGATGTTTTGTCTACCCTATTACTGTTTCTGAGCATATAACAGTGGCAACTGATCGTGACGATCATGACGATCACGACGATTGCGAGTGGCTGCTACCATAAAAGCGTAAAATTTGCGATTCGTTTAAAAATCCGTTTTTTCCATATCTGTGGCTTAGCTCAGGCCTATCAGGCTTTAATCAACCTATCGATGGTTGCAAAATTAGACACCCGACCAATACCGTTGTCCGTTAAAGATGTACATGATAAACATGCAAATACTTTTCTCAGTCACTGCATCGTATATCGAGTTAATAAAAGCTATGGCTGATTACGCGGAATAGAACAGCTCGGCGATTTTCTTTATCAAATTTCCAAAAACTGAAACAACCGCCTCCTATTTCAGAATACAGCAATCGTAATCTAAATTTAATCGAAGATTTTTACGAACATCTTGAAATGTCAACAAAAAGCTACACAAAAATACCGCACTATACCATATACGATACCAAGCACCCCTCAGGAAAAGCACACGGAGGAACCGCAGTGATAATAAGAAACGACATTAAACACCACCTACACAGCCAAGTTAGTAAAGAACACATACAAGCAACTACCGTTACCGTACAAACTAGCAGCAACCGTCTACAGCTGTCAGCAGTATATGCACCACCGCGACATAAAATTACAGCACAAATGTGGGAAGAATACTTCCAACAACTAGGCGACAAGTTTATCGCAGCAGGAGACTACAACTCAAAGCACACAACATGGGGATCAAGAATCACTACACCTCGAGGCAGAACCCTGGAAAAACACATCAGGAAAAACAATCTCAATATATTATCCACAGGAAGACCGACATACTGGCCGACAGACCTGAGCAAAATCCCTGACCTACTCGACTTTGCAGTCACAAAGGGATTAAACGGAAATAAAATAAATGTAGCATCCAACCTCGAGCTTAGCTCCGACCATACGCCAATAATAATAACATACAGAAACAAGCTAATACTCTACAACAACTCAGAGACACTATGCAACAAATCCACTAATTGGCAAACCTTCAAAGAAATAATTGAAAGCAAAATCAACTGCAACATCCCACTGAAAACGCCCCAACACATCGAACAAGCTGTAACAACACTTACAGAAACTATACAAGAGGCAGCACGGGCAACCACAAAACCAGAAACTACTACTAGACAAACAAAACAAATCCCATCAGACATCCTCGAAAAAATTAGAGATAAAAGAAAAGCGAAAGCAAAATGGCAAAAACATAGAACAAAAGAAAACAAAAAACACCTAAACAAACTCGCAAAGGAAATAAAAAACAAAATAAAAGAGCACAACAACAACGAATTCACAAAGTTCATAGAGTCACTATCTGCACACGAGAACTACAACTACTCACTATGGAAAGCCACAAAAAAAATAAAGAAGGCGATAAAACCAGCCCCAGCAATCAGAAAAGCAGACAACACATGGGCAACATCCACCTATGCAACACATTTACACCACACAACATCAATAACAGCAACCACAATAGCCATACGGACGACGACGCGATAGCCACTAGCACTGCAATCGACAAGCAATACACCATACCCAAAACAACAGCACAAGAAATAAGAAACATAATAGAAAAAACAAAAAACAACAAAGCACCAGGAATCGATCTAATCAATGGCAAAATATTGAAAAACCTCCCTCCAAAAGCGATACGGCTAATTACAATAATATTCAATGTAATACTAAGAATACAATATTATCCTACATTATGGAAACAGGCACAAATCATAATGTTACCCAAACCAGGCAAAGACCCACATGAAGCAACATCCTACAGACCAATATCACTACTCCCCGTGCTCTCCAAAATACTAGAAAAAGTAATATACGCCCGACTAAAACCAATAATAGAGAAGGAAAAACTAATACCAGACCATCAATTTGGATTCAGAAATAAACACTCCACCATAGAACAAATGCACAGGCTTGTCAACGAAATAATACACACAATAGAAAACAAACAATATTGTACAGCCTTATTCATGGACATAGAGAAAGCTTTCGACAAAATAAACCACGAAAGCCTAATACAAACAATCAAGAAACAATTCCCGGAAAAAATATACCAAATAATAAAATCATACATAAGCAACAGATCCTTCACAGTAAAAATCAAGGACGCACACTCCGAAGCAAAAGACATCAAAGCAGGTGTTCCACAAGGAAGCGTCCTAGGACCCATACTATACACACTATACACGGCCAACATTCCAACAACTACCAATAGCAAAATACTGACATTCGCGGACGACACAGCCGTGCTAGTCAGGCACACTAACCCTGTAACAGCAGCCACAATACTACAAGAGCACATCACAAAAATAGAAAAGTGGCTACAGGACAAACAAATCAAAGCTAACCCTAACAAATGCAACCACATCACATTCACATTGAGAAAACAGATAACACCAAACATCTTCCTGAACGGCACGCAAATAACACAAACAAGGCAAGTCAAATACCTTGGACTTCACATAGATACACACTTCACATGGAAACAGCACATCAAATCAATAATAGACAAGATACAGATAGCAAGGAGACAAATGCACTGGCTAACAAGCCGAAAATCCAAACTAAGCACAGAAAACAAACTGAAAATATACAAAATAATCATAAAACCAATCTGGACATACGGAATTCCACTATGGGGAACAGCAGCAATGAGCCATATAAACAAAATAGAAACAATCCAAGCCAAAATCCTTAGAACAATGGTAAACGCCCCGTGGTACGTTAGAAACGAGGACATAAGGAAAGACCTCGGAATACCAACGGTCAAGGAGGAGATTACCAGATTCGCAACAAGATACAGAACAAGAATAGAAACACACCCGAACCAGCTGGCAGCTGAAACGTGCAACACAACAAACATCGCAAGAAGACTAAAAAGGAAACACCCAATAGACCTCATAAAAGATATAACTTAGAAAAAAAAAAAAAAAAAAAGAAAAACGAAGCTGGTACCCCGCTGGGGGTAGCCGCCCACATGCTATATTATTTTTTATTTATATTTTTTTTTTCTTCACCAACAATATATAACACTGTACCAAATGTCCGCAAGGACAAATTGTAAAATAACCAAAATAAAATAAAAAAAAAAAACTGTAGGTATCCTAAGGTCGCTGTTACGTCGCGCGAGATGGTCCGTGCTGTGTAGGTGGGGTTTAATGTCGTTTTTTATTATTACTGCGATCCCTCCGTGTGCTTTTCCTGAGGGGTGCTTGGTATCGTATATGGCATAGGACGGTATTTTTATGTAGCTTTTTGTTGTGAGGTGCGTTTCTGATATGAGTAGTATGTCTATGTTGTTGTGATACAGGAATGCTTTGATTTCAAGGACTCTTTGTTGTAGGCCGTTAGAGTTCCAAGCAGCTATTTTTAGTATGCCCATTTTTATGTTTTGCTTAGCATGTTTGTTATCAGTTGTATCATAGCTGTGATTTGTAATGATTGCTGTTTGAATGCTTCGTTTAGTTCGCTTATCGTTTGTGTTAACATGTCGGTGCTTTTGATGGATTGCTTTAGTAGTTCTTTTATTTCTGTAGCGTCGTTGGTGTTATTGTGATGGTTTTGGTTGACTACGGGTGTTATTTGCTTGGTTACTTGCGCGTAGCTTCGACTGCCAGAGGTGTTGGTATTATTGTGGTTGTTGTTCATTACGTGCTGTACGTTTATTGGTGTCTCAGCTTCTGCGCTGTCTTGTTGTGTGTGATAGTAATTATATGTCCTGCTTCTAAGCGACGGAAACAGTTTACGTTGGAGTATTTTTCTGGCTGGGCAGCCTTTGTATCTGGCTGGGTGGTTTCCGTTGCAGTTGTAGCACTTTACCTCGTTTATTTTTCCCGTGTATGGGCAGTACGTTGTCAAGTGCTTTTCTGAGCATTTGACGCACACCGGGTTTCTGTTGCAGTAGTTTTTTGTGTGTCCATATCGTTGACAGCGCATGCATTGTAGTATGTCTTTTTTGTGCCTGGGTGGTTTAACTGTGATTATTGTGTTTAGGATTTGTTTAGTGTCATAGATTTCCTTGTTATTTTTGTTCGGTTCTAGTTCTATTAGGAACAGTGGTAGTGGTTGTTTGGTATCAAATTTTGTTATGTTGTTTATTGCCCTTACCTGGTGTCCGATTTTGGCTAGTTCGTCACTTATGTTGCTTGTGTTTGTCTTTGGGTGTAGCCCTCTGATAACTGCTTTATAGCTTTTGTCAGTTTTGAGCTGGTAGGTGTGGTACCCGGCGTTTTTTTCTTTTAGCAGCTTTACCACTTTTCTATAGGTATCTGGGGTGTTCGTTTGCACTTTTATTTGGTCTAGTTTTAGTTGTTTGATGTTGTAATTTTCTTTGCCTGTCGTATTGTTTAGCAGTTCGAGGAGGGGGTCTATTACTTGCGTATCGATGTAAATTGGGGGCGGTTTGGTGTTGTGTGTTGGTTTTTCCGTTGTGTCTGGTTCCTTCTCTTGTGGTAGTACGTTGAAGGGGTTTTGTATAGGGATTTCTTGGAGCCACTGCTTACTTTCTGTTTCTGCAGCCCTCCTATTATTTGCGTTTGTTGTTATTTTTCTTCTTTTGCTGGGAGTTACGACCTTCCAGCTTTCGTCTTGTTGTGTTAGATCGTTGTTGGTGGTGTTTCTCTCGTCACTCATTTGAGTGATTTTCATTTCGGTTTCTGTGCATTCTTGAACTTTCATGGTTTTGTATATGGCGTATGTTTCGCCGTTGTTCGATATCCTGAGCGGTGGCACTCATTGCGTTGCTTTGCTTTTTCCGCTTTTCGCACTTTCGGGGGCACTGTTTTTTACGTCCGATTTCGACGGAGAGACCTCTCCGGGCACCAGGCATGTCTGCAGTCTTCGGCAGTCGAAAAGGAACTGAAAAGCGATTTGTGTATGTTTTTCTATTTCGTCTATGAATGAATCGATTTTTCTGTTTGTTAGGTTGACGTTGTTGTAGATCTTTATGTTGCAGTTCTGTTCGAGCAGGATTTGGAACTTTTTCCAGTCTGTCTTTTTGTAATTGAACCTGGGGGTCTCAGTGTGTGTTTCAAGTGTTAGGAAATCATATGTGTTCTTGTTTATCTGAAATACTAGGGCGTTATGGTCGCTCCCATAGTCTATGGTTTTGAGAGTGTTACTTGGTGGTAAATTTTGGAATTTTAGTCGTGTATCTGCTAGGCATATGTCCAGGTATGAGCCTCCTTTTGGGTAAGAGGATAGCTCGGAGCTGTAGAGGTTTGCTTTGTAGTGAATGCTTTTATTGTCGAGCCAGTTTCTAACGAAGTTACCTCTTGTGTTGTTTAGTTCGTTTTTCCAGCTTGTATATTTTACATTAAGGTAGCCCGCTATTATATAGTAGTCTTCTGGTTTGTTGAGCTGTAAGAGTTCGAAAAGTTAGTTGAATTCGTCGCTAAATTCTTTCTGGTTTCCGTAGGTTGCGTAGGCTGCAGTGATAAATAAGTTTTCCTTCTTGCTTATTTTTATTTTTATGATTGTTGTTTCTAGGATTTTAAAACTTGTTATTTTGTCGTTTAGGATTTTTTTGAACTTTAGAGGGTTTTTTATGAGGATTGCCGTTCCTCCTCCTTGGCTGGCGTTCGGTCTGTCGTGTCTTATCATGAAGTAGTTTTTGAAGTGTACTTTGTGTCTTTTGTTCAGTTTTGTTTCTGAGATAAGTACGATGTCGGGGGTTTCTTTATTTATTAAGGTTAGCATACTATATCTTCTTTGATTTAACATTATTGAGTTGATATTTACTGAAATTATTTTCAACTGTTTTACTTTTAATTGATGTGTTCTTTGCTGTATTTGATAGATGGGTGGGTTTTGGTTATTCGCCATTTATGCTATCGATAGTGCTGGAGATGGCGTCGATCCTTTCTTCGTGAGTTTTTAGTGATTTTTTTATTTCGTTTAATTGGGTTTGTTGGTCATCTAATGCTTTGAGTATACTTTTATTGAAGTCTTCAATGACGTTTATAATGTTTAGTTGGGGTATGTTTACGGTTGGGTTAGGGTTTTCGGTTAAGCGCGGGAACGTGTTTGTTATTTGCGGGGGGTTTTAGATGGTCTGGTTTGGACTAGTTCCTTGTTTTACTATGTCCGAGAACTTTAGTTCAGGGACGTATTTACGGCTTATTTGGGCAATAAATTTGATTTTTGGTTCTTTTGATTTGTTGATTTTTTCGCTGAGCGTTTTGCGTAGCTCCACAAGTTTTGGGAATCCTTTGTGTGATGCTAGATGCCCAAAGTTTTTTGCAATCTACGAAGTAGATTTTGTCTTTGCTTACTGGTTCTTCTTTTTTTATCTTGTACTCGCCTGGTCCGTGAGACTCAATGCATTTGACGTAGCGGTAATTGAAGTTGCAATTTTGAGCCGTGTGACCTATCAGCTGGCATTTGTGGCATTGCGTTATATCATTTTTTTTATTATTATTATTATTTCCCATTTTATCCTGAACAGGTTACTCGCGTTGCTCTGGGGGGATATTTGTATTATGTAAATTGTAATTGTAATTATGTATAATTGTATTATGTAAAGTTTTTTGTGGTATTATTTTTCGTTCAATAGCTTTTCTTGTTGAGTTTAATGTGGGTTCCACCTTCTTGCTTTCGGCTTCATTATCGTTGTCCCCTATTTTTTTTTTGAGTGAATTTTCCTGTTGTTTTGATGATAACACGTGCACTTTTTTTCACTTTTTCCCACATTTTCCACTTTTTCTTTTTTTTTTTCTTTTTTCTATCACTGAATGACTGTATGAATTGACGCGCTCTCTGTCAGGATCTACACTTGGTATCCCTTTTGGGCTGAGAGGTCCGACCTGTTCGGAGGTTCACGGTCAATTGACTGCACTGTCATCGTCCGACTTTAGTTGGTGTCGAGTGGTGGTATTTTGCTGGCGAGTGCCGCTACAAATTCGACTTTCTCTCGTAAGTTTCTTTTTACGTGGAGGAAACCGTCATAGGTATCCTGCACTCTCCGGGTAGAGGGCACGGGATAATGCTGGATTCATACCGGCTGAAACCTCCACGATGACCCTTCTTCGGTTATTGATCCTCTCTGGATGGTAACTTTGCTGCCTTTCCCTTTTCGCGGCCTCCTTCTGGAGCATGATCTGCTCGCAAAAGAAGGCGACCGCCCTTCTACCACCCTCGCTTGTCAGCAGATCTCTAAGCACCGCCGGTGTTGGGAGATTCTCCCGGCTCGGGCAATGCTCCAGCGTGTACTGCGCCGAGTCCACTCTCTCATCACAGTGGTGACACCTTATGGTCGCCTCCTTCTCGATCCGACGTAAATACTCGCCGAAGCGAGAATCCATGTCCGGTGAGCGTAACCCTGTACGTCAAGAGAAGCCTGCCGCCGTCTAATAAAACGTCCCAGTTTGACAGGACGACCTCAACGACCCTAAGGCCGGGCGCGCGAGCTCTGTTATCGAGGCCGGTCCGGCGACTCTCTGGCAGATTCTGTCGCGCCTGAATTCTATCGTCGGCAACCGCATAGTCAACCCCATCTAATAGTCTCCGGATGCAGAGGTATATCTCTTGACACCTTAGGGCCTGCAGCTCGAACGGAGGAAACCCCAGAAGCACTGCCGCTGACGTCGTCGCGATGGTGCGGAATCCTCTCACCACCCTGATAGCCACCGTTCTATGCAACCTTCTCACCAGCAGGAGTCTTGTTAAAGTATGGATAAGCTAATATCGGAGAATCACAGAGTTTGTCTTTTAAAGTATCAAAGCTAGTCTGGCGTTTGTCAGTCCAATAGAATGGTGTGTCTTTTTTTGTTAAGTCTGTAAGGCTTTTCGCGATTTTAGAAAAGTTTCGAATGAATTTGCGGTTAACCTGCTAAACCTAAGAATGATTTCACGTCTGTAGCATTGCGGGGTAATCGAAAGTTTTTTACAACGTTTAATTTCTTGGGGTTTGATTTAACTCCTTCGGCTGAAACTACATGGTCTAAGTATTCTAACTTCGGTTTTACGAATTCACATTTGTCCAGTTGTAGCTTAAGTCCTAATTCTCTGAGTTTCTGGTATACTACCGCGAGGTTTTTGTTATGTTCTTGAATCGTTTTGCCGAATATCACTATGTCGTCCAAATAAACAAAGCAATATTTTTCTACAAGTCCAGTTAAGGCTCTCTCCATTAATCTTTGAAAGGTAGCGGGCGCGTTTTTAAGTTTGAATGGCATTCGATTGAATTGAAAGTGTCCTTGCGGAGTCGAGAAAGCGGTATATTTCTTAGAGCTTTCGTTCATTGGAATTAGATGGAATCCTGAGGATAAATCAAGTGCCGAAAAGAATTTTACGTTTTCTAGTTGTGTTAAAATGTCGTCCATATCAGGTAAAGGCTAAGCATCTTGTTCTGTGAGTTCGTTTAGTTTCCTAAAGTCATTAGCTATCCTCCATTTCTGTTTTTCTAAGGCATCTAAATTTTTCAGAACTACCCATAGATAGGATAGTTATAAGGGGATTCAGATTCTTCTATAATATTTTTCTTCAATATGTTTCCTATTTGTCGTGAAATCTCGTCTCGATGCCATTCCGGTCTATACGATCATGTGTTGATAATCTTGTCTTTGGTTAACGAAATTATGTGCTGAGTTAAATTAGTACAGGGTAAAAGGTCGGTTTCTAAATTAAAGATGTCAATGTAGTAAAGAATAATTTTTTCGATGGATTCACGGATTGGTTTTTCAATGTGATCTGTTCTCACTAGGCTTTTTAGTTTTGATACGTTGGAAATATCATGAGAATTTTGTATATTGTTAGAAATTTCAATATTTTGCTCACCAATGTTAATAAAGTATACTTTAGTTAGTTTGCCTTCTAGATAGATTGTGTGAACTCGGTTTTCTCCAGGAATCAAGTGTATTGATTTCTGAAATAAAATGGTTTTGTCGTTTAGTCGGATTTAATCATTGGGTATTAAATAGTTACACTTCTCTAAACATGGTAGCCCAATAATTCCGTCTTTGATAATAGAGAAGTTATTCGGTACTACGTGAAAAATGTAATTTTGTCCAAAAATTCGTTTCGTTACGTATTCGTTCGTTTCGTATTTGTCTCGTCCCATAGAAAATTTTTGTTTAGGCCCTATTTGTATCACGTTGACAGTTCTGTTACGTTTCACTAAGTTTATCCCTGCTCCTGTGTCGACCAGAAATACTCGCTCTGCGATTCGGGTTGATAAAGATATTGTGAGCAGTCTTTCTGTGGTGATGTTGACTCGTATATCCCGTACGATTCGTCCATATTCTGATTCGATGTTGCTTCTTGTATTTCGTCCTTTTCCTGGACTACCTGAATTCTTGCGGGTGGTCGGTTGCGCTGGCTTGGTGATAGAAAATTTTGACATTTATTGGCAATATGTCCCAGCTTTCTGCATTTGAAGCACTTCATCTGAGTGCGTTCAGCAGGTGGCCTATTTTCTACTTGGCTAAATGTAGTAGATTTCTGAGCTACTGACGTGTTAGACGATCTTGATAGTACGTTAGGTCGTTTTACCCGCATCGATTGATTGTTGGGATGGTTACTAGCAGAAGGTAAGCGATTACTTGACCAATTGGGTTGCCATTCTTCTCGTAAGTATCGTTCTACATCGGATGCTTTTTTTTAGTTTCCACAAGATTCAAGGATTAGTAATATTCGACCTATGTCGCGTCTGAGTCCCTTTAGGTAGACACGAACAGTCTTTTTTGTGATGACTTCAGTCATGAACTTACGTGTTAGTGGCTGCGAATACTCGTTGGTTACTGCGTACAGTAAACGATTGAGTATTCTAAAGCGAATATTGAAATTTTGCACTGATTCTTCGCGTTCTTATCTCAATTCTCGTAACTGTTCCTGATATTCGTCCGAAGTCACTTGAGCTGCTAAATTATTTCTTAATGCGTCGTATAGGTCAATGTAGCACTAAATGGTAATGTTGCGAATACTTTGGGCTGCTTTTCCTATGATCTTTTCCACTTTTATTGTTTTTAACAATAGGTCTTGTCCCATACAACCATCTTTCATACTTCTCACTCCTTTGATGAAATCTTCGACTCTTACGTCATCGTCTCCGTTAAGCGCTGGGGTGTTACGTATTGCGTCCTTAGCTCGTAGACTGGGAGGAGCGGGCGGAACATAGCCTCTCTCTTCCACCTCGGGTTGTTCGATGTCGGGGTAGTCAGGTGGGCAGTCTGAAGCTGCTATCCCTGACAGTTTGCGTGCCCTTGCTATATTCCCAGTACGATTGATTGCTGTTGATAGACTTTCATTGTCTTCTTTGGTCTCTATTATAATACCACAGAAAGATCGCCGATATACACACAATGTCGACGATAAAGCGCAAGTGTCGACAAATCGAAAGGGTCGGAAAACTTGAATAAGTTTAACGGCCATCAATATATTTTTGGCACCGTAGTCGTTGATCGTCAGTTAACCATCGGAGAGTCAAAAGTTAAGAGTCGTTAATCGAAAGTTGTCATCACACTACTGCATTAAGTTCAAGTTAAATAATCGTTTTCTGTTTAATTCACTGTAATAAATTTATCTATCAATAAATTAACATATAGGATAGAAACCACTGGAAATCCTAATTTCGAATATTTCTGAATAAAAAAATCATATAATACATTCATCTACGCGTTGCCTCTCTTTATTTCGAGATAAAAACTCAACAGCAACAAACATAGGAGAAGTCGGACCTTGCGTGCAGTTCATTCGTGCTTATTCATCTTCGTTTAAGTTCATCCGCGTTCGTTTGTGTTTCCTCTGTATTGTCTTGCTCGTTCGCGCTCGTTCGCGAGATGTCGTCCCAGCAGCGTAAAGAACAACCATGTAACAGGCAACCAGTAAATGAATAAACGATTCACAATAAAATTTTACAACAATACAACAGACTACGTATGCCATACATAAACGACCGATATACGCGTGTAATTATCTGTCGCTTTTCTTTAATGGCCGCTCTGTTCCTGGGAGGCTGCTGTTGTCACGGCTGAAATTCGAGCAGCTATATTGCTACGTCGCGTGAGATGGTCCGCGGGACATCCCTCATGGTCAGGCCACCTAGGCCTGCCCATCGTCACGGTGGCCCGTATTAGGCCCAAGGAACCCCCATAAACCGCATCTGTTAAACATTAAGGTACAGTCATATAGACATCGCCGGTTTATGAAGGTTCCCAAAAATCCGTTGGTCTGTTGCACATCCTCGCTAATTGCGAAGAAAGCAGATGTGCCCTGCGAAACTGCTGGGTTTTTCCCCAAGAACAAGGACACCCATGAGCCAAATTTGCAGGAGACTTTCTCCTCGTATTGTATTTATTAACATTGGCCATAACCAATGGGCATCGCGGATCGTTACCCTCACTATTCTACCCAAAAGAGTAAACAGCGAATCCGCGTCCTTAGTTCAGAAGGAAACACCCTCACCGAGTTTTCCTCAGTAAGAGCAGTAGAGCAGTCAGAGAGTCTTGAACAGTCACGCCTAGAGCTCGGAAGTGTATTGGAAACATAAGAATAAAATAAAAGTTTCTTTTTTCCTTAAATTTATTATTATTTTACGTGACACTGTCGACGTTCTCTAATAATCGAGATGCTCGTAATACAAATTGGTAATTGCGCGGACATTACGTAGGTATAATCTCCGCCCGGTTTTACATTTCAAGATTTTTTTTTTATTTTATTTTGGTTATTTTACAATTTGTCCTTGCGGACATTTGGTAAAGTGTTATATATTGTTGGTGAAGAAAAAAAAAATATAAATAAAAAATAATATAGCATGTGGGCGGCTACCCCCAGCGGGGTACCAGCTTAGTTTTTCTTTTTTTTTTTTTTTTTTTTTTTAAGTTATATCTTTTATGAGGTCTATTGGGTGTTTCCTTTTTAGTCTTCTTGCGATGTTTGTTGTGTTGCACGTTTCAGCTGCCAGCTGGTTCGGGTGTGTTTCTATTCTTGTTCTGTATCTTGTTGCGAATCTGGTAATCTCCTCCTTGACCGTTGGTATTCCGAAGTCTTTCCTTATGTCCTCGTTTCTAACGTACCACGGGGCGTTTACCATTGTTCTAAGGATTTTGGCTTGGATTGTTTCTATTTTGTTTATATGGCTCATTGCTGCTGTTCCCCATAGTGGAATTCCGTATGTCCAGATTGGTTTTATGATTATTTTGTATATTTTCAGTTTGTTTTCTGTGCTTAGTTTGGATTTTCGGCTTGTTAGCCAGTGCATTTGTCTCCTTGCTATCTGTATCTTGTCTATTATTGATTTGATGTGCTGTTTCCATGTGAAGTGTGTATCTATGTGAAGTCCAAGGTATTTGACTTGCCTTGTTTGTGTTATTTGCGTGCCGTTCAGGAAGATGTTTGGTGTTATCTGTTTTCTCAATGTGAATGTGATGTGGTTGCATTTGTTAGGGTTAGCTTTGATTTGTTTGTCCTGTAGCCACTTTTCTATTTTTGTGATGTGCTCTTGTAGTATTGTGGCTGCTGTTACAGGGTTAGTGTGCCTGACTAGCACGGCTGTGTCGTCCGCGAATGTCAGTATTTTGCTATTGGTAGTTGTTGGAATGTTGGCCGTGTATAGTGTGTATAGTATGGGTCCTAGGACGCTTCCTTGTGGAACACCTGCTTTGATGTCTTTTGCTTCGGAGTGTGCGTCCTTGATTTTTACTGTGAAGGATCTGTTGCTTATGTATGATTTTATTATTTGGTATATTTTTTCCGGGAATTGTTTCTTGATTGTTTGTATTAGGCTTTCGTGGTTTATTTTGTCGAAAGCTTTCTCTATGTCCATGAATAAGGCTGTACAATATTGTTTGTTTTCTATTGTGTGTATTATTTCGTTGACAAGCCTGTGCATTTGTTCTATGGTGGAGTGTTTATTTCTGAATCCAAATTGATGGTCTGGTATTAGTTTTTCCTTCTCTATTATTGGTTTTAGTCGGGCGTATATTACTTTTTCTAGTATTTTGGAGAGCACGGGGAGTAGTGATATTGGTCTGTAGGATGTTGCTTCATGTGGGTCTTTGCCTGGTTTGGGTAACATTATGATTTGTGCCTGTTTCCATAATGTAGGATAATATTGTATTCTTAGTATTACATTGAATATTATTGTAATTAGCCGTATCGCTTTTGGAGGGAGGTTTTTCAATATTTTGCCATTGATTAGATCGATTCCTGGTGCTTTGTTGTTTTTTGTTTTTTCTATTATGTTTCTTATTTCTTGTGCTGTTGTTTTGGGTATGGTGTATTGCTTGTCGATTGCAGTGCTAGTGGCTATCGCGTCGTCGTCCGTATGGCTATTGTGGTTGCTGTTATTGATGTTGTGTGGTGTAAATGTGTTGCATAGGTGGATGGAAAATTCTTCGGCTTGCTCTTCGTTGCTTCTTGCCCATGTGTTGTCTGCTTTTCTGATTGCTGGGGCTGGTTTTATCGCCTTCTTTATTTTTTTTGTGGCTTTCCATAGTGAGTAGTTGTAGTTCTCGTGTGCAGATAGTGACTCTATGAACTTTGTGAATTCGTTGTTGTTGTGCTCTTTTATTTCGTTTTTTATTTCCTTTGCGAGTTTGTTTAGGTGTTTTTTGTTTTCTTTTGTTCTATGTTTTTGCCATTTTGCTTTCGCTTTTCTTTTATCTCTAATTTTTTCGAGGATGTATGATGGGATTTGTTTTGTTTGTCTAGTGGTAGTTGCTGGTTTTGTGGTTGCCCGTGCTGCCTCTTGTATAGTTTTTGTAAGTGTTGTTACAGCTTGTTCGATGTGTTGGGGCGTTTTCAGTGGGATGTTGCAGTTGATTTTGCTTTCAATTATTTCTTTGAAGGTTTGCCAATTAGTGGATTTGTTGCATAGTGTCTCTGAGTTGTTGTAGAGTATTAGCTTGTTTCTGTATGTTATTATTATTGGCGTATGGTCGGAGCTAAGCTCGAGGTTGGATGCTACATTTATTTTATTTCCGTTTAATCCCTTTGTGACTGCAAAGTCGAGTAGGTCAGGGATTTTGCTCAGGTCTGTCGGCCAGTATGTCGGTCTTCCTGTGGATAATATATTGAGATTGTTTTTCCTGATGTGTTTTTCCAGGGTTCTGCCTCGAGGTGTAGTGATTCTTGATCCCCATGTTGTGTGCTTTGAGTTGTAGTCTCCTGCTGCGATAAACTTGTCGCCTAGTTGTTGGAAGTATTCTTCCCACATTTGTGCTGTAATTTTATGTCGCGGTGGTGCATATACTGCTGACAGCTGTAGACGGTTGCTGCTAGTTTGTACGGTAACGGTAGTTGCTTGTATGTGTTCTTTACTAACTTGGCTGTGTAGGTGGTGTTTAATGTCGTTTCTTATTATCACTGCGGTTCCTCCGTGTGCTTTTCCTGAGGGGTGCTTGGTATCGTATATGGTATAGTGCGGTATTTTTGTGTAGCTTTTTGTTGTGAAATGCGTCTCTGATACGAGTAGTATGTCTATGTTGTTGTGGTATAGGAATGCTTTGGTTTCAATGGCCCTTTGTTGTAAGCCGTTAGAGTTCCAGGCAGCTATTTTTAGTATGTCCGTTTTTACTTCCTGCTTAGTGTCACGTAAAATAATAAAGAAAAAAGAAATTAAAGAAAAAAGAAACTTTTATTTTTTTTTCTTTTATTTGCGATACACTTCCGAGCTCTAGGCGTGATTGTTCAAGACTGACTTGGATGATTTTGGGGTGAGTATTTAAATTCTTTTGTTCGTGGGAGTGGGAAAAGGCTTCGGTCATATATTTCTGAGAACGGATAGAGTGACCGGATGTTATCCGATGCTTACTTATGCTAAGGCGCTTGGAATTTCGCTATCTTATCGCTTTGTTTAGTCGGATTTCGTCTGCAATATTTCGTATGTGACATTAGCATGGTTGTTATCAGTTGTATCATAGCTGTGATTTGTAATGATTGCTGTTTGAATGCTTCGTTTAGTTCGCTTATCGTTCTTGTTAACATGTCGGTGCTTTTGATGGATTGTTTTAATAGTTCTTTTATTTCTGTAGCGTCGTTGGTGTTATTGTTGTGGTTTTGGTTGGCTACGGGTGTTACTTCCTTGGTTGCTTGCGCGTAGCTTCGACTGCCAGTGGTGTTGATATCGTTGTGGTTGTTGTTCATTACGTACTGTACTTTTATTGGTGTCTCAGCTTCTGCCCTGTCTTGTTGTGTGTGTGGTAGTTGTATGTCCTGCTTCTAAGCGGCGGAAACAATTTACGTTGGAGTATTTTTCTGGCTGGGCAGCCTTTGTAGCTGGCTGGGTGGTTTCCGTTGCAGTTGTAGCACTTTACCTCGTTTATTTTTCCCGTATATGGGCAGTAAGTTGTCAGGTGCTTTTCTGCGCATTTGACGCACACCGGGTTTCTGTTGCAGTAATTTTTTGTGTGCCCATATTGTTGGCACCGCATGCATTGAGGTATGTCTTTTTTTTGTCTGGGTGGTTCAACTGTGATTATTGTGTTTAAGATTTGTTTAATGTCATAGATTTCCTTGTTGTTTTTGTTCGGTTCTAGTTCTATTAGGAACAGCGGTAGTGGTTGTTTGGTATCAAATCTGGTTATGTTATTTATTACCCTTACCTGGTGTCCGATTTTGGCTAGTTCCTCACATATGTTGTTTGTATTTGTCTTTGGGTGTAGTCCTCTGATTACTGCTTTATAGCTTTTGTCAGTTTTGAGTTGGTAGGTATGGTACCCGGCGTTTTTTTCTTTTAGCACCTTTACCACTTTTCTGTAGGTATCTGGGGTGTTCGTTTGCACTTTTATTTGGTCTAATTTTAGTTGTTTGATGTTGTAATTTTCTTTGCCTGCCGTGTTGTTTAGTAGTTCGAGGAGGGGGTCTATTACCTGTGCGTCTATGTAAATTGGTGGTGTTTTCGTGTTGTGTGTTGGTTTTTCCGTTGTGTCTGATTCTTTCTCTTGTGGCAGTGCGCTGAAGGATTTTTGTAGGGGAATTTCCTGGAGCCACTGCTTACTTTCTGTTTCTGCAGTTCTCCTGGTGTTTACGTTTGTTATTAGTTTTCTTCTTTTGCTGGGAGTTATGACCTTCCAGCTTCCGTCTTGTTGTGTCATTTCGTTGTTGTTGGCGTTTGTATCGTCGCTCATTCGAGTAATATCCATTTCGGTTTCTGTAGATTCTTGTATTTCCATGTTTTTGTGTACGGCGTATGTTTCGCCGTTGTTTGATATCCTGAGCGGTGGCACTCGTTGCATTTTTCTTGTTTTCCCTGTTTTTCGCACTTTCGGGAACACTTTCTCTCCACGTTCGGTTTCGAGGGAGAGACCTCTCCGGGCACCCGGCATGTCTGCACTCTTCGGCAGTCAAAAGGGAACTGACCTACAGTTAAAGAAGAAATATCCAAATTCAGTAATATATATAACATAAGAATTAACAACCACCAAAACGCACTAGTTACTCAATTATTTGACACGACGGATCAGATCCACAGGCTAAAAACACATTACCCTCTAGATTTAAACATTAGATCCATCTAGATTCAAACATACGTACTACGTCAGAATAATTTACTCATAATTCTCAATGAGAATTGATTGTAAACTACTTCCAAATAAAAAAAAAAATCTTTCCATAAATTTCTGCAAATTTTTATTATCGTGTCAAGTTCTGAGAAAAAACATTTCTCAGATGTACATTGACGATCATAAGAATCCGAACAGTTTCGTTTATTTAGAGCAACAATATGTGAATATTTATCAAAGCGTCCAAATTAATGGAAGATAATATTAGGAAAATAGAAAATAAGAAGCAATACTTACTTTTTATGAAGGCAGCAGACTATAAAATTTAAATTAGAATCTGTATCTATAACTAATTCCAAACAATCGACAACCATTTGACAATTTACACTTATTCTTAAGCGTTTGTCGATAGAAATTTCCAATTTTTGCAATCGATGCCAAGTTTCTTGCGTTTTCACTCATCTTATATTCGATGGTCCTCAAAAGTGTATTATAGCGTTTTGGTAAATAGATACACTAACTATCAAAAGTATTTCTTAATGAAGCGTTTTTCCACAGATTTTACATTTCGCTGTCATACAGTATCATATTTTTTTTAGCCATATTAAATAAATCACTGCAATAGGAAATTTTCTCGGTTGTCAACAAAGTTAGAACGGTTTAGATTGAAACAGTCTAGAGGATTAGCCATTCAAATGCTTCTCATATCTCGTTAATAAATTTAAATCGTTGGTGCGCGTGGAAACTTAACAACAATACGTGGCAAATTATTTTCAAGCTTAACGCTGAGAGAATCTCTGCTGCGATTTCGATATAAACTTTTTTAAACCAAATATAGTTTAAAAACTTGTATATTGTTTCGTGTCATTTAGCTAAAAATTTGCTGTATTACCGAATGATATAATAATATAAACGCAAACAAATATAAATATAACATAAGAATAAGTGAAATACCGAACACACAGAAGAATTAATCTCATCGATTGAATGATATCGTTGAAAGATGTAATTTTCGAATAATATACAATTTCTATTAATAACAAAAATCTTATCAAGGAATTTCAATTTTGTAAATTCGATTTCTAATAGTATAAAATTTCTTTCCGTAACAAATATTTAGAAAAACCACATCTTTTACCCTTAATTTTAATTATAATTTTATAATAATAATTTTAATAATAATTAAATAATAAAAGGTCTCTTTTATGTGAGTAGTCGTATGCAACTTGTAATGGATACGAATGAAAAAAATTGTTAATATTACTTTGTTCGAATAAGAGAGCAATAATACAGAGCACACGTGTGTAGGCATTTAAGATCAACAGGAGAAAAGGATTTTTAGAACGATTAAAATTAAACGTATTTTTACGAGTTTACATAGATATCGTAAAGTATCAATCATTCGTTAGAAATAAACAGGAAGTTAGAGGCATGCAGACGTAAATTTGGTAAAGATGTAAAGAATTAAGGATAGAGAAAATACGTTCTTTCGTTACGATATTGAAAATGTAAGAGAAATGTATATCGTTTGATGAAATTGCACCAGGCATCCAAATACTTATAAACAATAGCATATCTACCTTCTATTTCCTTCTCTATCCTCTTATAATGCTACACTTGCTCGAACAGGCTAGATTTTTCCTCGGTAACCTTGATCCGCATAATACTCATAACCTCTGCCATAATGATCATGTGTAATTTTTCATGACAACTCGATTTTATAAAAACTCGAAGAAAGCCGTTGGAAAGAATGGAACACGAAGGCGGCTTCTCTTAAACATCTTCGTATATGCATCTCGGTCACGCGCACGCTGTTCACTTCCCTCTCGTTGTACCGACTCGATCTAGTGGTGGATGATCCCTGTCTATGATCGTCAAACGACACCAATGTTACGTCGAAGATACAGTAAATCATGAAATTAACACATGTTCGGCTGCCTCCTCACGTAGTTTGAATTTGAATTATGTCACGTAGTTTGAATGTTTCGCAAGCAAGGTGAGAAATTCGGACTTTAAATGTGATAGTCTATGTAAAATTTATTATGTGAATCCAGCAGATTAATGATTCATAATTTTATAATAAAGTGTATCGAGTGCTGATTTGGGAAGTAATCGTTGGAGTTAGATCTAACATCAGAGAAGTTTCCCCATTCTGAAGGAGGCGGTGGGAGATTTTCTTTAGGATAATTCCTGATAGTCATGTTCCACTTAGGATCCGGAGGTGGTTCGGTCCCAGTAAGGGGCGATATTCGAAATGGTGGTCGCTCCGGATGCCTCAATTAGGTTTTGAAACACGATTCCCATAAAAAAGAGAAGGCACAATAGTTTTCTTCTCCGTCACTGTCTTCAAAAACACATCATCCACTTCGTGCGTGGTTATTCACCCAAGATTTTGTCACTTTCTCGCGGAAGAGGCGATGTTCACGATGCTGAACAGCTGTGTGGGTAGTAGTGACTGTTAGACCAATTGGGAGAGGTGGCGGTGGAGTTGGAGCTAGAATACTAGCCGCTCTATACTTGGCATGTGTATGATCGGTTACTTTGATTAGAGAACGTTTCTTGGTTAGCTCGATGTTCAAGGAAGTCAAGGATCTAGGTCTACGAATTTCATGGTATTGCAAAGGAGACTGTTCTATGGAGAAGGCGACGAAATTCGTTTTTGAACGATGCTAGTGCTGGTCGTGGTGTCCCTCTCAGTCTGATTCTTCAAAATTCTCGAGTAGACTGAAGGTTTTCGCTGCCTGGAGATGCTGGATGTGGGTGGAGCGCCTCCTGGAAGCCCATGGAGCTCGGGAACGTAAGAGAATATAGTCATCCTGGCAGGAGAATTGTCAAGACTGCGTATGAGGCTAGATTCTTCCTTTTCGAAAATTGTGGTCAGATTTCTTTTTACAGCAACACTTGCTATATCAGATTCGGAGAGTAGAGGACTGGGAGGAGGAGGTGGCTCTCGCTTCACTTGCATTTAAACATCGAACTTGGGTTTAATCGGCATGGCTATCATGTGGCGGGGTACTGCAACGGGCGAAGCGTTTGCTGTTGTCGTGGAAAACGTTTTCACTTTTGCGGTAACTGTCTCGAAATAAAAGGAGCTGGTACGAATTTCTTGGCGTTGATGAGTTTCATGGTGAACAAAGACTTTGTTGTCGTAGGAGCTGGCGGATGAAATTGGGAGAGAAGGCCTTCGTCCACTTGTAAACAGAAATGCACTTACCATTAATTTTGAGGTAACATTTAAAATTAGAAGTTCTTAAGATATTTTAGTAATTAGAATGATTAACATAAAGTAATTATATTTGTAACTTTATTTATACGTATACACACATAATTATATACATATATATATGTTGGGTTAGCGTTAGGACTTGGGTTAGGGGCGTGTAATGAATCTTCGCCTGGGTTATTCATCGTTGTTGCACAATCGGGGTAACGTTTATTAACACAGGTATAGATGGTACAAAATCGACAAGTGGCCGCGGTAACTAGACGCTAACGACAATGACCTTAGGTTCGATACGACGAATCCACGGTCCACGGAATAACGGATATACTTTGCTTCAAAGTTTAAGTCGGACTCGACTTACTCCTCGTGATACAAGGATCGCTTGATTAGCTCTTTGCTAAGACGTGGATTATTCACCGATCGTACAAATACACTAGGTATATGGCTAATGAGACTGCAAGAAAGGGAATAACTTTCCGTCACGACGACGCTGCAAAGGAAAACTATGATGGAATGTGCCTAAGGGCACGAGATCATCGGATCCGTCAAAGAAAGCCTCCGCACGGAGGGTGAGGGAAATAAACGTTGCTGTTAATTGGTTAATTTCTATATTGGCGGTTAGAAAAGGATGCTAGCCGCCCTTGAGAGAGAGTTCCTAGCGGGAAGCATCGTACGTGAGGAAATCAGATCTCCCGTATCTTCTTGCAATAGGTGACAGATTTGCTGGCTGATAGGATAAAGACTGTTTGTCAATCTGAAGGACTTTAGTTAACTAAATCCTAAGATTTGTAGCGATTTGTCAGGCTATTTGAACATAAACTGTGAATGATGCATCGGCATCTGGCGATCATCTTACCCAAAGAATGGGGTCTGTGTGTGGCGAGCCACGGGGCTGTTGGAATGTTTTATTGTCAAGTGTCGGTACTGCCAATTCTTTAAAGGAAAGCTATTTAACTTCGTATCTCTGTTAGGTGGAACGTTTATCCCGTGACTGTGGCTACGCTCGGCGGCCGGTTGTCGTCTCGAGCCCAAGCTCATTATCGCAAATCTCTGACAATTATAACAGGATTAACTTATAAAGATTATTGGGGATTTTCCAAAGAATTCCAAAGGGAAGGCCCAGTGTCTTTTTATCTCCGACATACATAACATATATAGTATAACAGTATCCGTATACATATATAATATATTGTATATCAACTTTATTTATTAACTTATTATTAATTTTTAATATTATATATATATTTATTATTAGATATATTCTTGTGCGCAATCGTGTTTAAGTACATCATACATAAACTTAAATGTAAAATTTGGCAACAGGATACGCTACTATTCAGTCAACTTCATCAATATATAGCAAAAGAGTCATAAATATACAGAGCAAAGAGGGAAAAGAAAGACATATAGAATATAATAATAATTGCTGCTATTTATTAGTTATTAAAATATGTTAGAAATAAAATAATCATAAACGTTTTTATGCTGCTGCAACCTTTGACATTTTCAGGTATATTCCATCAATGGGTTGGAGAAGGAACAATTGCCTCTTATCAGATTTGTATACTTTGCGAGTCTTCTCACATACTTCAACCTTGAATTTTGACAAGATGGTGACCATTCCTACCTCCAATTGTTTCATTGCAAATCGTATGCCTGAAAGAAATATTATTTGATATTGTTATTAAGATATTTGATATTATTATCATTATTAAGATTACTTGAAAATTATTGATTTCAAAATTCATAATTTAGGAACATTTTATTAGTTTTTTTATAAAAACGCTTCTTACCACTGCAGTGTCTTGGACCATCTCCAAATGGTAAGTGAGCCATTGCATGCCTGGTCTTAATATTTTCATCAGAAAATCTATCAGGATCGAACACTTCCGGATTTGGATAGATTTCTGGGTCTTTCTGAATTGCATAAACAGGTAGGAAGATTTGTTGACCCTTTGGTACGGTGACTTTTGTTCCTGAGAATGTGTAGGTTTCCATCGCTGTTCTTGACAGCCATTGGATTATTGGATACTTTCTTAAAGTTTCTATTAATAAACATACAGTAGTTAGGTATATTGAATACACTTGGCGGTGGAAGATAATAATTTTTCAATTTTAGTAACTGGAAAGTAAGAATTAAAAATTACGCATCAATGCAATAAAAAATAATTTCAAATGAATTAGTAATAGATCCCATCATAAAATAACGTTTTAATGAAAACTGTAAGAATTACATATACCTAGTAGGCACGCATTTAAATATTTCATTTCGCATATTCCGTCATAAGTGATCTCCCCATTATATTTCTTTAAAACACTTTGGATTTCCTCTCGAAGTTTGTCTTGAACTGTTTGGTTCCATGCAAGTTCGTACAAAGCGTTGCTGATCGTCACCGAGGAATTTCCGAAGCCAGCAAGAAAGAAAAGCTGAGCCTGAGATGCCAGGAACAAACTATCCGCTTCTGTAAATGATATATTATAGGAACTGTATTTATTTCATGGATTTATTTACAATGATGAAACAGGAAAATACGACTATTTAGAGTTATTTCTTAATGTAGTAATGTAATATAACTAAAATAACTAAATTGGTACAACTAATCAATTTGCAATTCACAACTCACTACAATCGACAACTCGCAACTAACTAACTTTCCCCACCGAGTCATACATTTATCACAGTTCTCATACTCTCATCACATGTTCCGCAGCCGTCCATGATCAACGATAGTCACGTACGCCTTTTCCAACTTCCTTTTTTTTTTTTGTGCTTTACAATTTATCTAACTAAGTATTTAGTAAATATTTCTAACCCTTTATTTCTATATAACACGTGGATGGCTCTTCTATATAACACGTGGATGGAAATACCATATTCGAGTTTGACTATTTTATTTCTTTAGTGAGGTCAGTGGGGTATTTTCTTTTTAGTCTTCTTTCTATGAGAGTTTTGCTTACTTTAGCAGCCAGATGGTTTGAATGTGTTACCGTTCTTTCCTTGTATTTTTCTGCGTACCTGCCGATTTCTTCTTCGACCATTGGTATTTTTGAATCTTTGCGTATATCCTCGTTTCTGACATACCATGGGACCTTGACTATTGTTTCCAATATCTTCGATTGTGGCGACTCCAATTTATTTATGTGACTCATTACTGCTGTCACCCATAGTTGTATTCCGTACTCCTAATTGGTTTTATTATCGTTTTGTAAATTTTTATTTTATTTTCCATGCTGAGTTTAAAGTTTCGACTAGTTAGCCAGTACATCGGTCTTCTTTTTATCAGTATCTTGTCTACAATCGATTTAGTATGTTGCTACCATGTAAGTTGTGTGTCTAAGTGGATTTAACTTGCCTTGTTTGTGTTATGAGCGTGCAATTCAATTGTATATTTGATGGTTTCCGTTTTCGTAGTGTAAATGTAATATGGTTGCATTTACTGAGGGTTGCATTCGTTTGTTGTAACATTTTTCTATCTTAGTGATATCCTCTTGTAGTAACGTGACTGCTGTTTCTGGATTAGTGTCCCTGACTAATACAACCTATCGTCCACGAATGTCAGAATTTTGCTGTTGGTAACTCTTGATATGTTTGCCGTGTACGGTGTATAAAATATTGGTTGTAAGACGCTTCCTTGCGGTACACCTTCCTTGATGTCTTTAACTTCAGAATATGCTTTTTACAATTTGTCCAGAGGGACATTTGGTAAAGTATTATATCTTAGTGATTAGGAAGAAAAAAAAAAAATGAAAATATAGCATGAGGGTGGCTACCCCCAGCGGGGTGCCATCTTCGTGTTGCCTAAGTTATATCTTTTGCGAGATCTATTGGGTGTTTCCTTTTTAGTCTTCTTGCAATGTTTGTTGTGTTGTTCGTTTCCGCTGCCAACCGGTTAGGGTGTGTTGCTATTCTTTCTCTGTACCTTCTTGCAAGTCTGGTAATCTTCTCCTTGATCGTTGGTATTCCCAGGTCTTTCCGAATGTCCTCGTTTCTAACGTACCATGGAGCGTTTACTATCGTTCTAAGGATTTTAGCTTGCATTGTCTCAATTTTGGTTATATGGCTCATTGCTGCTGTTCCCCATAGTGGAATTCCGTATGTCCAAATTGGTTTTATGATTATTTTGTATATTTTTAGTTTGTTTTCTGTGCTTAGTTTGGATTTTCGGCTTGTTAACCAGTGCGTTTGTCTCCTTGCTATCTGTATCTTGTCTATTATTGATTTGATGTGCTGTTTCCATGTGAAGTGTGTATCTATGTGAAGTCCAAGGTATTTGACTTGCCTTGTTTGTGTTATTTACGTGCCATTCAGGAAGATGTTTGGTGTTATCTGTTTTCTCAGTGTGAATGTGATGTGGTTGCATTTGTTAGGATTAGCTTTGATTTGTTTGTCCTGTAGCCACTTTTCTATTTTTGTGATGTGCTCTTGTAGTATTGTGGCTGCTGTTTCAGGGTTAGTGTGCCTGACTAGCACGGCTGTGTCGTCCGCGAATGTTAGTATTTTGCTATTGGTAGTTGTTGGAATGTTGGCCATGTATAGTGTGTATAATATGGGTCCTAGGACGCTTCCTTGCGGAACCCCTGCTTTGATGTCTTTGACTTCGGAGTGTGCGTCCTTGATTTAGAGTTCCAGGCTACTATTTTAAGTATATCCATTTTTATTTTTTCCTTAGCATGTTTGTTAGCAGTGGTAACATAGCTGTGATTTGTTGCGTTTACCGTTTGAGTACTGCGTTTTGTTCGCTTATCATTTTTGTTATCATTTAGGTGTTTTTGATGGATTGCTTTAGTAGTTCTTTGATTTCTGCAGCGTCATTGGTGTTATTGTTCTGGTTTTGGCTGTCTACGGGTGTTATTTGTTTAGTTACTTGCGCGTAGCTTCGGCTACCAGAGGTATTGGTATTATTGTGGTTGATATTCGTTGCGTGCTGTACGTTTGTTGTTGCCACAGTTTCTGCGCTGTCTTGTTGTGTGTGATGGCTGTTGTATGTCCTGCTTCGAAGCGGTGGAGATAGTTTGCGTTGGAGTATTTTTCTGGCTGGACAGCCTTTGTAGCTAGCTGGATGGTTACCGCTACAATTGTAGCACTTTACATCGTTTATTTTTCCTGTGTATGAGCAGTTCATTGTTAGATGCTTTTCTGCGCATTTGACACACACTGAGTTTCTGTTGCAATAGTTTTTGTGTGTCCTTATTGTTGACACCGCATGCATTGTGGTATGTCTTTTTTGTGTCTGGGTGGTTCGACTGTAATTATTGTGTTTAGGATTTGTTTCATTTCGAAAATTTCCTTTTCATTGTTGTTAGGTTCGAGTTAAATTAGGAATAGCGGTAGTGGTTGTTTAGTATCAAATCTTGTTATGTTATTTATTACCCTCACCTGGTGTCCGATTTTGGCTAGTTCCTCACATATGTTGCTTGTATTTGTTTTTGGTGTAATCCCATGATTATTGCTTTGTAACTTTTATCCGTTTTAAGTTGGTAAGTATTGTATCCAGCGTCTTTTTCCTTTAGCACCTTTACCACTTTTCTGTAGGTTTCTGAGGCATTAGTTAGCACTTTTACCTGGTACAGTTTTAATTGTTTAATGTTGTAGTTTTCTTTGCCTGCCGTGATGTTTAGCAGTTCGAGGAGTGGGTCTATTATCTGCGCGTCGATGTAGATTGGTGGTGGTTTAGGGTTGTGTGTTGTTGGTTTTTCCGTTGGGTCTGGTTCCTTCTCTTGTGGCAGTGCACTGAAGGAGTTTTGTAGAGAAATTTCTTGGAGCCATTGTTGTCTTTCTGTTTCTACAGCCCTCCTAACATTTGTGTTTGTTGTTATTTTCCTTTTTTTGCTGGGAGTTACAACCTTCCAGCTTTCATTCTGATGTGATAGATCGTTGTTGGTGGTGTTTCTCTCGTCACTCGTTTGCGTGATTTCCATTTCCGTTTCTTTTGTGACTGTGCATTCGTGAGCATCTATGGTTTTGTTTATGGCGTATGTTTCGCCATTGTTCGATATCCTGAGCGGTGGCACCCGTTGCATTGCCTTGCTTTCCCCACTTGTCGCATTTGCGGGAGCACTGTTTTGCACGTCCGATTTCGACGGAGAGTCATCACTTTTTGTGAACTTTACTGGGCACTAGGCACACGTCTGTACTCTTCGGCAATCGAAAGGGAACTGACTTTCCCAAATAACTACATTTCTGAAGGACCGTGAACATATCGATGGGCCACATGGCCCATTGGAATTTCCTGTCCCTTCTAGCCTGTCAGGATTCAGTAGTTCATCGGATTTTTCTTAAATAACTTTTCCACGATACTACAATATAATATGTAAAATAATATATTGTTTGTCAAAGGTTCAAAGGTTGATATTGTTTCAAGAATGTTGGATATACAATGTTGAAAAGATATTATTATTTTTATCGTAATTTGTTCATCAACTGTTGAAGGAATGTTGCCATCATTGAAATTCGAAATTGAAATTGACAGTTCACAAACAATCAAATTGAGTATATAGTTATTTTTATAAATGTTAAAACTGAATCGGTACGATTAAAGAATGTATTTTTATTTTTACCATAAAAATACAGAAAAGAAACACTGATTAAAAATAATAGAGTAGTCAATTCCTGTGCAAGATCTTGTTAAAAAAAGTATTAAATAAAGCACAAATATTAAACGAAACAAAATATATAATCGTTTTCTAACTTATGAAGTTATTTCATAATAATAACTAAGCAGTTAAGCAGCTTTTATTGCAAAATACAGTTCTGAATATTTTTAAAAAACATTTTAAATCCTTGTAAATCAAATAGTAAGAAATTTATAATATAAATATATTTCGCATCTTCTTTCTCTCCCTTCTTCTCTCTCTCTCTTTCTCTCTTTCAATTTTTTCTCCTTCTTATAATTAATATTATAATACACTAATTCTAAACAATAATATATAAAAGATTATCAAAATTTAAAACTTAGTTTTCATTATATAATCGTTAGGTACTTCAAGTCATACTAGCACATAATAAAAAATCAGTTTCTCATTTACTCTATACTTTACCATATTTATATGGATTCTGCATGAATAATTATGTACATATTTGCAAACTTGTTTAAAATCATTTAAACTTTTATCGAAGATGAAGACAAAAGTACAATTTTTTATACAAAAACAATTTTAATCTTTTTTCTTACCCTTAAGGTTAATTTTCTCGGGGTGTTGTCTCAAATCTGCCAAAATGTCGATAACATCTTTTGTATGAACATTATTCTGAATTCTGTAATCCATAGCTTCTCTGGTGGCTGTTTCGAAGAAATTGATAACTTCATGGTCAGTGAATAGGCGACCAAAAATTCTGAATAGGAATGGATATTCTCTCAATCTATCCGTGAGAAATTGTTCGATGTTTGTGCCAAGAGCTTTCTTTCCTATTTTATGAAACTGACAGTTCTCATCCGTTATAGCATTTGTCTGAATACTAAACGCGCAAGCAGCGATCACGTCAATGGTGAATTTCGCGGCAGTATCACGAAATTCAATCGGTTCGCCCTTTTCTGCTAATTTCTCTAGGTACTTGTCATAAGTATTCGCACAATCTGTCATCAAGTGGAACATTTCCTTTAGCTTTCCTGACGAGAAGAAGGGTGAAAGTTTAATTCTTAGGGGTCTCCATCTTTCTGCTTCCAGCCTGAAGATTTGCTCAGATAATGGCTCAACCTACAAAATTACAAGAATTTTACTTGTTTGTTATATGTGGTATGAAAGATAAGTCGAAAAAAATTTTAATACAATTATATAGATTATAGTTAATATAAATAAATATATTATTATACGACTATTCACGACATTGCAGCTACAATGCGAGTACTACAGGTAACGCGATAACGACAAGAATTAAAATGATTCTGATATAATCGGACATTCCCATTTGATACTATTAATGACAAAAAATTATAGGTTGAATCAAAGGGTAAATCGTCGTTAATTTTTGCTAACAATACGAAGCATTTTGTACTTTTATAGATTTTGCACTTTTGTAAATAAACGATAAAATGTACCTATTATGGTTAAAGAAGATATTCTTGCATAAGATATTGATATTTAGTTGATGTTACATAATAGATGAACCAACATCATAACAATGTTGCAATTGATAAATTTCGTATAAGTAGATATGTCCGATTCATCGTTATTACAAGAATTTCAACAAGCGCACATATACAGAGGTTAATATCTACAAAGATATAGACTAGCATCTAATGTCTAAAAACTTTGAGTTGTTGATAATTTTAATTTAGATAATTTAATTTAGATTACGATAGATTAATGAGTGTTTTGACAAAAATAATTATTTACATTAAAGTTTTAAGTAATTTCATTATACAACTTTGATATAAATCTAGTAATTGTTTTAAATGACAAATAGTGATTTCAATTATAATACCTAACTGCTTCCAATTTCTGGATACATGTACTTGGATAATACTTTTTATTATAAAGTAATAATATTACAATATATATAAATGCTAATACGAATAGTTGTTAAAAATAATATTTAACATCAATAATTTCTTAAAAATAATATAGTGAATGTGTTTTCATTTGTGAATACTGAATTCTAAATGGTGGAAAATTTTTTCTCGTTAAAACTACTGTTTAATTTACGTATCTTTATATATTACGTATGCAAATTACAAAAGATATTTATTCGTATCGTTAATATGAACAAACACATCATTTGTTTTCACTTATTCATCATTTCGTAGCAAAACATAGTAATAAGTATGTGGAATTTACAACTTATAATAAGCTAATATATCTAACAAATAAAGATTCGCTTAAAGACAGAATGTAAAAAATTATTATAGTCGAATTTCTGACTATAAAATACGAAATTTGCAATCAACGGATCATAACAGATAAAGTATAATCACACGTAAAAAAAAATATTGAACTTTGTACCTTATTTACCAATACCTTATTTTTAAAAATAATTACGTATTTCAATTTGTGTGGGAAATTTTATTTCATTTTGTTCTAATTTAAAACAACGTGAACGCCAACTCATTCAAGCTGTGAATAAGTGACTCACACAATAATAGTTGCAGGAGTTATAGCAATTGAACGTGATTTCTATTGATACAAGTATTGCAAGGCATAATAAATACCGATAAATGTAAGAATAAAGTATCTCAATATTTTAGCTAATAAAGCTAATCAACTTTGGAAAAGATCGCGGAATAAAAGTACAGTCGCGCCATGGAACTTCACATACCGAATTTATGATTTTCTTGCCTGTCCATAGGCTATCATTATGTAATTCAGCTCATATTTAAATCTCTATTTTTCATATGAATTAGAACGATTGCAAGAAATAAGACCGGAAAATTGGACAAAACATTGAAACAACAGAAGTTTCAAATACGGTTTTAATATTTCGAACTTTTGTCTTATTTTGGTTTGTTTTTCCAAAATTTGTTTCACTAGCTATCAAACATACTGTATATTTGACTATTTTTATTTGTTCATTCTGGAACTTTTAACAAAATTTATTTAATAGCTACAACAGCTTTATTAGAATGAGCAATTTTCCAATAAACCCAATTATAATATAGCACGTAAAATCTCAATTATAAGATGTATATATCAATTATCATAATAATAATAAAATTAATGATTTGTTTCAGTAAAACAAAATGTTAATGCATATACCTCTCGTACGGCGCCATGCGTTCTTTGAGCAAACATGTTAAAATCTTTAATAAGAACATCCTTGATCAAATCCAGATCTCTTAAAACTAACAGCGGTTCGTGACCTCCGTAGACTCCAACCATCGGTTCATCTCGAAATTCATTGTAGGCTTTTTGGAAACAGTCCGTAGTCGAATCTTTTCCCAGAAGCACATCCTTGAAATTACCCAAAAACGGAAGAGGCTTTGGTCCTTTGACACCACGTTTTCGCCAGTAATTTAACTTTATCATAGAATAGTAATAAAGCAGGACGAATACAATGACAATTAATCCAATGGTCTCTATCATTAGCCAAGACATGATGATTTTGTTAAATGCTAATTTTTATCAAGTTGGAAGAAATTTTGCACAAGCACAAAGTCGATAAAATTAATTTTTTCCTAGTTACTATGCTGTCTTTGATGCTTCACTGTCCCTATCTACTCAACGAAGTCCCGAAGAATATGGATCTGCTAATATAATTTGCGTCTTAAATACACCCAAATGTCGAAGTTTATCGAAATATACGATATGCCTGTCTAAAGATGTATTCTGAATTTCGATAGCTCTGCGCCGCGTCGTAAAAACATCGTTTCAGCATCTTTCTGCGATCACGATCCCCGCTATGTTGTCGTGCAGACGATTCTTGCTATATTCTATGCAAAAACGCGACAAAACAGACAATCTAATTGATAACGTGATCGAAATCGAGTTGCATTCTTTACGAAGATCTTGAAACGTCGAGTCAAAAGTCATTTGTTTTTGTTATGAATAACGCACTTCTGCGTCAAATAAAAATCTGTATTTTATATTTTATTACGAATGACGCATTTTTGTCGCATTTTGACGTATCAAGTCGTAAACTGTATTTCGACCACGATACACTAAACACAATACAACTGATTTCTGTTATATATGTATAGGTATGCATAATTGCTAATATTATAATTATGTATTTTTATTATAATCGTCGATTAAAATTATATAAACTAGAAGATACGAGTCGATTAAAAAGAAGACATCTAACGAAGATCACTGACTGTAAGTAATTTTATAGCTAAATACGTAATTGTTACAGATACCTATACCGTTACATTTTAATATTTTATAATCTTGTTACGACCGTTCGCGGAGAGACGCGGTCTTGAGGGAACGCGTCAGCGAGAGGCGTAAATTCTCGCTACGATTCGGCTAATCGACGCCGCGAAATGGTTGCTCCCCGTGTTTCGATTAGGATAACTGGGGTGGTTCAAATGAATGCAACTATATTCTACAGTTGTAGAATAAATATATATATATATTTATATCAGATTAACACTTACAACTTGTACAGAAAGTATTGGTTTTAATCGTATCGGAAGTTACAGTTAGAATGTTCGAGTGAGACCTTGTAAAATGCGACTGATTTGGATGCGACCGTACAGATAGAGTTTTTGACTACGACTGATCAGTTAGAATGTTTGATTGCGACTGATGAGTTAGACTGTTCGATTGCGACTGATCAGTTAGACTGTTCTTTGTCTTTCGGCGAGACAACCCCCACTACCTTAGGATCACGCCACCGCACGCGCCGATGATCATTTAGGCCGACTTCTTCGAGAAACTAACCTGATCTCATTCGAAGTCTCTGGAATTCGCGGCCAGGCGGCAACCATACACTCGTCGATACATTGTATTGATATACGACGTCGGAGGACCGCTGGCGACGGTTAGAAACACGATCCATACTAAACCTCGCGACGCAACAGCACCATCCGTAACGGAACGAATATTTCCGGAATAAACAATAAGGATGGGTCCTTGAGATTATTGAAGGCGCGCCGCGATAATGTGCGGACATTTGGTTGCCAGCCTGCCCGCGGTAGGTGGTCCGGTGGAGGAAAGTGTTACTCGACGTAACAAATCTGTATTGTCATTTCTTGCATACGCTATATATATGTAATATTAATGCAAATTTATGTTTTAGTGGATATAATTAATAACATGAAATCTAGATAGAAAGTTGTTTGGGGTCGCGTTTGGGACACGTTGAAGAGAATACGTGTTGACGGGTTGCTCCCGCTAGAAGTGTGGTTGGAGAAGGTTGAGGATGTCTGAGTGTAGGAATCTCGGCAGAATTGTACGGGGTTCCAGTAAATTAATAGTGTGAGGAATTACAAGGATTCATTGCGATAAAGTGTAAGGGGTGTGAAGTGGGATGAGGAAATAGGAGAAGGGGCATGAGTGAGTAGTGTTGGATGGACGTTGGGGTGTTTTTTTTTTTTTTTTATTTTATTTTGGTTATTTTACAATTTGTCCTTGCGGACATTTGGTAAAGTGTTATATCTTGTTGGTGAAGTAAAAAAAAATATAAATAAAAAATAATATAGCATGTGGGCGGCTACCCCCAGCGGGGTGCCAGCTTCCTTTTTTCTAAGTTATATCTTTTATGACGTCTATTGGGTGTTTCCTTTTTAGTCTTCTTGCGATGTTTGTTGTGTTGTTCGTTTCCGCTGCCAGCTGGTTCGGGTGTGTTTCTATTCTTACTCTGTATCTTGTTGCGAATCTGGTAATCTCTTCCTTCACCGTTGGTATTCCGAGGTCTTTCCTTATGTCCTCGTTTCTAACGTACCACGGGGCGTTTACCATTGTTCTAAGGATTTTGGCTTGGATTGTTTCTATTTTGTTTATATGGCTCATTGCTGCTGTTCCCCATAGTGGAATTCCGTATGTCCAGATTGGTTTTATGATTATTTTGTATATTTTTAGTTTGTTTTCTGTGCTTAGTTTGGATTTTCGGCTTGTTAACCAGTGCATTTGTCTCCTTGCTGTCCGTATTTTGTCTATTATTGATTTGATATGCTGTTTCCATGTGAAGTGTGTATCTATGTGAAATCCAAGGTATTTGACTTGCCTTGTTTGTGTTATTTGCGTGCCGTTCAGGAAGATGTTTGGTGTTATCTGTTTTCTCAGTGTGAATGTGATGTGGTTGCATTTGTTAGGATTAGCTTTGATTTGTTTGTCCTGTAGCCACTTTTCTATTTTTGTGATGTGCTCTTGTAGTATTGTGGCTGCTGTTACAGGGTTAGTGTGCCTGACTAGCACGGCTGTGTCGTCCGCGAATGTCAGTATTTTGCTATTGGTAGTTGTTGGAATGTTGGCCGTGTATAATGTGTATAGTATGGGTCCTAGGACGCTTCCTTGTGGAACACCTGCTTTGATGTCTTTTGCTTCGGAGTGTGCGTCCTTGATTTTTACTGTGAAGGATCTGTTGCTTATGTATGATTTTATTATTTGGTATATTTTTTCCGGGAATTGTTTCTTGATTGTTTGTATTAGGCTTTCGTGGTTTATTTTGTCGAATGCTTTTTCTATGTCCATGAATAGGGCTGTACAATATTGTTTGTTTTCTATTGTTTGTATTATTTCGTTGACGTAAAATACTTATATGAAGAGAAGTTAAGTTAAAAAGATTCGGTTTATGGTGGTTCCTTGGGTTTATTGCGGGTCAGTGTAACGAGGCCCTGGCGACCAGACCTACCTGGGTAACATGTTTAGATGACTAGTTCTAATATATTTTTCTAGTGTTTTACCTCGTGGTGTGTTAATTCTTGAGCCCCATGGTTGTGCTTTGCATTGAAATCTCCCGCTGCGATGTATTTGCCACCTAAGGATTAAAAGTACCCTTCCCATTTTTGTAACGTCATTTTGCGTCACGATGGTGCATATCCTGCTGACATTTGGAAGTAACTGCCATTAATTTGTATTTTAACGGTGGTTGCTTGAACGTGTTCCTGACTGATTTGGCTACGTAAATGGCGTTTGATATTGTTTTTTATTATCAATGCGGCCCCTCCGTGTGCTTTCCTTAAGGAATGTTTGGTATCATAGATGGTGTAATATGGTATTTTCGTGTAGCTTTTTAGTGTGAAATGTTTTTCTGAAACAAATAATATGTCAATATTATTGTTATACAGAAATGTTTTAGTTTCGAGGACCTGTTGTTGTAGACCATTGGAGTTTCGAGCTGCTATTTTCAACGTGTCCATTTCTATTTTTAACTTAACATGTTAGTAAGTACTTGTAGCAGGACTGTAACTTGTTGTTTTTGTTGTCTGTGTACTACATTTTGCTCACTTATCATTTTTGTTAGCATTTCAGTGTTTTTGATAGATTGCTCGAGCAGTTCCTTGATTTCTGCAGCGTCGTTATTGTTGTTGTTTTGGTTTTGCTTGTTTAAGGGTGGTATTTGATTAGTTACTTGTGCATAACTTCGGCTACTAAAGGTTTTTTTTTTTTTTTTATTTTATTTTGGTTATTTTACAATTTGTCCTTGCGGACATTTGGTAAAGTGTTATATCTTGTTGGTGAAGAAAAAAATATAAATAAAAAATAATGTAGCATGTGGGCGGCTACCCCCAGCGGGGTGCCAGCTTCGTTTTTTTTTTCTAAGTTATATCTTTTATGAGGTCTATTGGGTGTTTCCTTTTTAGTCTTCTTGCGATATTTGTTGTGTTGCACGTTTCAGCTGCCAGATGGTTCGGGTGTGTTTCTATTCTTGTTCTGTATCTTGTTGCGAATCTGGTAATCTCCTCCTTGACCGTTGGTATTCCGAGGTCTTTCCTTATGTCCTCGTTTCTAACGTACCACGGGGCGTTTACCATTGTTCTAAGGATTTTGGCTTGGATTGTTTCTATTTTGTTTATATGGCTCATTGCTGCTGTTCCCCATAGTGGAATTCCGTATGTCCAGATTGGCTTTATGATTATTTTGTATATTTTCAGTTTGTTTTCTGTGCTTAGTTTGGATTTTCGGCTTGTTAGCCAGTGCATTTGTCTCCTTGCTATCTGTATCTTGTCTATAATTGATTTGATGTGCTGTTTCCATGTGAAATGTGTATCTATGTGAAGTCCAAGGTATTTGACTTGCCTTGTTTGTGTTATTTGCGTGCCGTTCAGGAAGATGTTTGGTGTTATCTGTTTTCTCAATGTGAATGTGATGTGGTTGCATTTGTTAGGGTTAGCTTTGATTTGTTTGTCCTGTAGCCACTTTTCTATTTTTGTGATGTGCTCTTGTAGTATTGTGGCTGCTGTTACAGGGTTAGTGTGCCTGACTAGCACGGCTGTGTCGTCCGCGAATGTCAGTATTTTGCTATTGGTAGTTGTTGGAATGTTGGCCGTGTATAGTGTGTATAGTATGGGTCCTAGGACGCTTCCTTGTGGAACACCTGCTTTGATGTCTTTTGCTTCGGAGTGTGCGTCCTTGATTTTTACTGTGAAGGTTCTGTTGCTTATGTATGATTTTATTATTTGGTATATTTTTTCCGGGAATTGTTTCTTGATTGTTTGTATTAGGCTTTCGTGATTTATTTTATCGAAAGCTTTCTCTATGTCCATGAATAGGGCTGTACAATATTGTTTGTTTTCTATTGTGTGTATTATTTCGTTGACAAGCCTGTGCATTTGTTCTATGGTGGAGTGTTTATTTCTGAATCCAAATTAATGGTCTGGTATTAGTTTTTCCTTCTCTATTATTGGTTTTAGTCGGGCGTATATTACTTTTTCTAGTATTTTGGAGAGCACGGGGAGTAGTGATATTGGTCTGTAGGATGTTGCTTCATGTGGGTCTTTGCCTGGTTTGGGTAACATTATGATTTGTGCCTGTTTCCATAATGCAGGATAATATTGTATTCTTAGTATTACATTGAATATTATTGTAATTAACCGTATCGCTTTTGGAGGGAGGTTTTTCAATATTTTGCCATTGATTAGATCGATTCCTGGTGCTTTGTTGTTTTTTGTTTTTTCTATTATGTTTCTTATTTCTTGTGCTGTTGTTTTGGGTATGGTGTATTGCTTGTCGATTGCAGTGCTAGTGGCTATCGCGTCGTCGTCCGTATGGCTATTGTGGTTGCTGTTATTGATGTTGTGTGGTGTAAATGTGTTGCATAGGTGGATGGAAAATTCTTCGGCTTGCTCTTCGTTGCTTCTTGCCCATGTGTTGTCTGCTTTTCTGATTGCTGGGGCTGGTTTTATCGCCTTCTTTATTTTTTTTGTGGCTTTCCATAGTGAGTAGTTGTAGTTCTCGTGTGCAGATAGTGACTCTATGAACTTTGTGAATTCGTTGTTGTTGTGCTCTTTTATTTCGTTTTTTATTTCCTTTGCGAGTTTGTTTAGGTGTTTTTTGTTTTCTTTTGTTCTATGTTTTTGCCATTTTGCTTTCGCTTTTCTTTTATCTCTAATTTTTTCGAGGATGTATGATGGGATTTGTTTTGTTTGTCTAGTGGTAGTTGCTGGTTTTGTGGTTGCCCGTGCTGCCTCTTGTATAGTTTTTGTAAGTGTTGTTACAGCTTGTTCGATGTGTTGGGGCGTTTTCAGTGGGATGTTGCAGTTGATTTTGCTTTCAATTATTTCTTTGAAGGTTTGCCAATTAGTGGATTTGTTGCATAGCGTCTCTGAGTTGTTGTAGAGTATTGGCTTGTTTCTGTATGTTATTATTATGGGTGTATGGTCGGAGCTAAGCTCGAGGCTGGATGCTATATTTATTTTATTTCCGTTTAATCCCTTTGTGACTGCAAAGTCGAGTAGGTCAGGGATTTTGCTCAGGTCTGTCGGCCAGTATGTCGGTCTTCCTGTGGATAATATATTGAGATTGTTTTTCCTGATGTGTTTTTCCAGGGTTCTGCCTCGAGGTGTAGTGATTCTTGATCCCCATGTTGTGTGCTTTGAGTTGTAGTCTCCTGCTGCGATAAACTTGTCGCCTAGTTGTTGGAAGTATTCTTCCCACATTTGTGCTGTAATTTTGTGTCGCGGTGGTGCATATACTGCTGACAGCTGTAGACGGTTGCTACTAGTTTGTACGGTAACGGTAGTTGCTTGTATGTGTTCTTTACTAACTTGGCTGTGTAGGTGGTGTTTAATGTCGTTTCTTATTATCACTGCGGTTCCTCCGTGTGCTTTTCCTGAGGGGTGCTTGGTATCGTATATGGTATAGTGCGGTATTTTTGTGTAGCTTTTTGTTGTGAAATGCGTCTCCGATACGAGTAGTATGTCTATGTTGTTGTGGTATAGGAATGCTTTGGTTTCAATGGCCCTTTGTTGTAGACCGTTAGAGTTCCAGGCAGCTATTTTTAGTATGTCCGTTTTTACTTTTTGCTTAGCATGGTTGTTATCAGTTGTATCATAGCTGTGATTTGTAATGATTGCTGCTTGAATGCTTCGTTTAGTTCGCTTATCGTTCTTGTTAACATGTCGGTGCTTTTGATGGATTGTTTTAATAGTTCTTTTATTTCTGTAGCGTCGTTGGTGTTGTTGTTGTGGTTTTGGTTGGCTACGGGTGTTACTTCCTTGGTTGCTTGCGCGTAGCTTCGACTGCCAGTGGTGTTGATATTGTTGTGGTTGTTGTTCATTACGTACTGTACTTTAATTGGTGTCTCAGCATCTGCCCTGTCTTGTTGTGTGTGGTGGTAGTTATATGTCCTGCTTCTAAGCGGCGGAAACAATTTACGTTGGAGTATTTTTCTGGCTGGGCAGCCTTTGTAGCTGGCTGGGTGGTTTCCGTTGCAGTTGTAGCACTTTACCTCGTTTATTTTTCCCGTATATGGGCAGTAAGTTGTCAGGTGCTTTCCTGCGCATTTGACGCACACCGGGTTTCTGTTGCAGTAATTTTTTGTGTGCCCATATTGTTGGCACCGCATGCACTGAGGTATGTCTTTTTTTTGTCTGGGTGGTTCAACTGTGATTATTGTGTTTAAGATTTGTTTAATGTCATAGATTTCCTTGTTGTTTTTGTTCGGTTCTAGTTCTATTAGGAACAGCGGTAGTGGTTGTTTGGTATCAAATCTCGTTATGTTGTTTATTGCTCTTACCTGGTGTCCGATTTTTGCTAGTTCGTCGCATATGTTGTTTGTGTTTGTTCTTGGGTGTAGCCCTCTGATAACTGCTTTATAGCTTTTGTCAGTTTTGAGCTGGTAGGTGTGGTACCCGGCGTTTTTTTCTTTTAGCACTTTTACCACTTTTCTGTAGGTTTCTGGGGCGTTGGTTTGCACTTTCACCTGGTCCAGTTTAAGTTGTTTTATTGAGTAGTTTTCTTTGCCTGCCGTATTGTTTAGCAGTTCGAGGAGGGGGTCTATTACTTGCGCATCGATGTATATTGGCGGTGGTTTGGGGTTGTGTGTTATTGGTTTTTCAGTTGTTTCAGTTGTTTCTGGTTCCTTCTCTTGTGGTAGTATGCTGAAGGGGTTTTGTAGTGGGATTTCTTGGAGCCACTGCTTACTTTCTGTTTCTGCAGCCCTCCTAGTATTTGCGTTTGTTGTAATTTTTCTTCTTTTGCTGGGAGTTACGACCTTCCAGCTTTCGTCTTGTTGTGTTAGATCGTTGTTGGTGGTGTTTCTCTCGTCACTCATCTGAGTCATATCCATTTCGGTTTCTGTGCATTCATGGATTTCCATGGTTTTGTATATGGCGTATGTTTCACCGTTGTTTGATATCCTGAGCGGTGGCACTCGTTGCATTGCTTTGTTTTCCCCGCTTTTCGCACTTTCGGGGGCACTTTTCTCCACGTCCAATTTCGACGGAGAGACCTCTCCGGGCACCAGGCACGTCTGCACTCTTCGGCAGTTAAAAGGGAACTCCGGCTACTAAAGGTGTTGATGTTTCTATCGTTAGTGTTGAGTACGTTTTGTATATTTGGTGTTGGCTCTGGTTCTGTAATTTCATGTTGTAGGGGATAGTTGCCGTCTGTTCTGCTTCGAAGCGATGGAAAAAGTTTTCGTTGTAGTTGTTTTCTGACTTCGCAGCCTTTATAGCTGGCTGGGTGGTTTCCATTACAGTTATAGCATTTTACTTCGTTTATCTTTCTTGTGTATGAGCAGTTTGTTGTTAGGTGATCTTCTGCACATTTGACACAAGCCGGGTTTCTGTTCCAGTAATTTTTTGTGTGTCCGTATTGTTGGCACCGTGCATTTCGTCATTCTTATAACAAGGTGACTCAATTGTTACTATTGTATTTAGGGTCCTTTTCATGCTGAAGATTTCTTTGTTATTAGTTTTACGTACAAGTTCTATTGGAATCAGTGGTAATGGCTGTCTTGTATCGTATCTGGTTATATTATTTATTGCTCTTACTTGGTGTTCGATTTTTGCTAGTTCCTCACATATATTTTTTGTGTTTGATCTTGGGTGTAGTCTTCTAACTACTACTTTGTAGCTCTTTCCTGTTTTAAGCTGGTATATATGATACCCAGCGTTCTTTTCCTTTATTGCTTGTGTCACTTTTTGTCACCTTTCAATTAGGGTATCTATTATTTGGGCATCGATGTAAATTGGTGGTGGTTTAACGATATGAGTTCTGGTTTTCGCTTTTGGGTCCGTATCTACCTCTTCCATGAGTAAATTGAACAAATTTCGGAGTGGGATGTCTTGTAACCACTGTTGCTTTTCTGTATCTGAAATCTTCATAGCGATTATGCTTGGGATCATTTTACGCTTTTTGTGAGCTGTTGCTACCTTCCAGGTTTGATATGATAGTCCGTCGTCGTTGTTGTGCTCCGCTTGTTATTACAATGTTTCCACTTCTTTTATGGCTAAGCTTTCCTATTCTTTGTTAAGTGATTGTTTTCGGCTTAATGTATTTGTAACTTTGTTTATGTAGTATTTTTCACTGTTAGTTGTAATTTTGATTGGCGGTATTTGATGTTGCATTTTGGAACTTTTATCGTTTGACATTGATCGTTGATGGTTAACCGCTGGAATTCAGTACTTGTCGCACTTTCACTGAAGCACAGTTTCTCACGTCTATTTGGCTCGGCTGTTCGGGCAGAATTCGATTTCTGAAAGATGAGATCAGTAAGTGGCGCTTTCTCGAGTTCCCGGTTACTGAAGACTTAGATTCGCATTTCATCCTTCCCCACGACCCTTTTGTTGGGTTATGGGAAGGCGGTGTAAAATTGGCCAAACATCATTTATTGCGAGTAATCGGAGAATCTCGCTTGACATTTGAAGAATTATACATAGTTTTGACGCAGGTCGTGGCTTGTATGAATTTTCGGTCATTGCATCCTGTGTGAATCGATCCCACGCATTTGATTCCTTTGCCTCCTTGGCTCTTTCTTACGCAAGGCCCACTGTTTTATATATCGTCCTGACGTCACTGACATGAAATCAATCGTTTGAGTCGTTTTCAGCTTCTCTGAGCAATGTATCAACAATTTTAGGGACGTTAGCAACACGATTATTTGCGTCAGCTCCAGCAGCAGCACAAGTGGAGAACCGCTGTTCCAGAGCATTTCGACCTGGGAACTATGGTGGTGGTCAAGGACGATCAAGGATGATCTTCCCCTGTTTCGTTGAAAACTCGACCGAATCACCGAGATGTATCCAGGCAAGAATGACGTCACCAGAATCGTCTCAATAAAAACATGGGGTTGTGAAACGGTTGGTGATAAAAATCTGCAATCTGCCAGTAGACAACGAAGATCCAACAATCGTGGATCGGTCACTAGAATCGGGTCAATCTGAATCGAGACTTGTCAAGCCGACAATCTCAGAATAACCGGGAAAATTTACATTGTATATTGTCTTTAATATTGTATTGTCTTTAACATTGTATACCTATATCCATTGTATCTACGTAAATTCATAGGGCGTAATTATACGTCCTATACATACGTCTTGGCATACATGATAAACTTGTACCGTTTGACTATGGTGCGATATGCGCATCAGTATTATACTGTCATGTTGTAATTATCAATGTTGACCGCGAAGCGTTCAACGTGAACGGCAGGTTTAAGACAACTGAAAAGATAAGGATATATGACACTTCTGAATGAGCTCCAAGAGTAGTCTAGGCCCGGAAAACTCACGAAGGGCAGAGACGCCAAAGAGCAGTCATCAAGAGTAGTGTTGTTCCCTTGCCTTACGATACTCCAGATGGTGATATGAGCACCGGACACAACGAGGCAGATTTAATCAGTCAGTCGTAGAGTATGGTTTTCCTCCGTCTTACGAAGATTAACAGTCGTGGTTTTACCACCGGACACGACAGAATCACATACGTAAAGTTAGTCGTAGAGTATGATTCATCTCCGTCTTACAAAGTTTAAGAGTCGTGATCTAACCATCGGACACGATAAAATCACATACGCAAAGTCAGTCGTAGAATACGGTTGGTGACTGCTCCTTGGCGCCTCTGCTCTGTTTGCATGGCGACCAGACCACGACCTTTAGTTTCCATCAGATAGAAGATAGCGACTGATTGTACAATCGATGCCACGAAAATGATTGATCTCCTATTTCGATTAGGATAATAGAGGTGATTGAATTTAATTATAACGCTGAGGTAACAGGTTATAATTTACTCTTTATTCAACAACTTAATTTAGTGAACCCAACGTAGAGATGTTGACTGATCTGTAGTCGTAAAATCAGTACTTGCTGGGTGTTGGTCGCCCTACCACCGGTCGCTTACGGGTGAAAATCTCGGAAAAAATGGGAAAACGTTTCCCCACGTTTCCCCGCTTTTTACCTGATGGAGCAATAACCATAAGGAACATCTTGACTCGAAAGTGTTTTATACCACTTAACGGCCTTAACAGTCAAATCGAAATGCTTAGTTTTACGACAGTTCCTTATGATTATTACGGTCCAACTAATTATATTGCGAGCTACGCAGAGTCACCGGACGTAACATAATATTTACATATTATTTTTGATATTACAGTATCAGACCACACAAGTATTTTTATTTGCCTCACTCAACTTTGTATATAACGAAAAAGGTTCATAGTTCACGATATCGCGATTAACTTGATAATAAAGTAGAGTGACACAGCACATACCATATCATCGATTGTACGAACAGAGTTCTTATTACATAGTTCCTTAGTAATGAAATGTTTACAGAAAATATCTACAGGAAATTAAAAAGAAATATTCGTTTCGCATAATAAAATAAGATTAAGGATTCTGATCATGTTTGTTGTTTACATTGTAGAAGATGACAAACTATTTTTTGACAATTTAAGACAGAATTAGGCCATAATGTAAAAAATCAGGGTATATTATACATATATCTAAAATTAGCCCGCTTGTAGATATCTCTTGAAAAAAAAAAAAAAAACACTCTGATATGTAATATAGACAATATAAAAATGAATGTGCGCAATTTCGTTCTATAACGTAAGAAATTTTCTGTTGGTAGATCACACCTCAATATTAATCCTCCTTCTATAAAACAGTTTAGAAAATATAAATCAGACGTTATACTTGCTAAAATCTCTACAAACCATTCTTTTGTCAGAAATATGAAACTCAATCTATAGCTTTGACTAAGTCGCTAATAATCTATTGCAAAAAAATAACCAGTTAAAATTTCTGCCTAACTAATAAATAATTATAATGTGGAAAAGAGAATCTCTAATCTACTAAAAATGAGTCAGAAGATAAATCTTGTACCTACACAATTTTCTTTATCCTCAAATCTACTACCTCAAAGATCTCGGCAATGGCGAGACTATTCTCGTCATTATTTATCTATATAAATCCTCGCCGTTCTTTATCTCTTGGACGTTTTCCTTACAAAAGATATCACAGACGCGCGATTTTTCTAAATCTACAAGTCGACAACAAAATTTCTTCATATAACCGATGTATGCTACATCGATAGTGTTTACAACGACCAAGCTCGTTCGCGATTGTCTAAATTACTTGTAGCCGAGTAATTTAATCGCGTCGCATTCTACCGGTTACATTCTAATTAACGAAGCGCAGCATAGAAGAATAGATAGGAAGAGGAAGAAAAAATGCGGCGGAGGCCAATAACGAGCTACGTTCTCGAAAACAGTAATGGTTAATAACAACGCGATTTCCTGTTTCATTTTGTGACACGGTGTTGTTCGATCGAGATTAATTCGATTGCCTCGTGGACTGCATCCGTTCCCACGACTTTATCAGGAACCGTCGTTGGTGTGGCTCGCGTGTATAGTGTGCAGTGTGCATGTGCACGCCACGATGCCGCGATGGTCCACTACTGGATACTACTGACAAAGAGTACGCATATAATTGAAATGCGCAGCTAAATCAAGTGGTAAATGAATTGACGAAATCCATTTAATCGCGTGTCCATCCAGTCGGAATTGGAATAAATTCGTAAAGCGTCCGTGTATTATCGAAGTGATGATAGGTCGTAAGTTAGCGTTTGCGAAACTTCCCGTTTTGCTTTGTCGATTTATCTTTCGGAGGATAAATCAAATTTTTAACGACCGCGATTTGTTTAGGAAACTTTATACTCCATGCATTATCGTTGAACTACAGATGTTTATACACAATGTACATTAATGTACATGCATATTTTCGCAATAATTGACTAATTATTAAATCAGTAATTTTGATAATCCCTTTAGATCTATGAAGCAGTTTATTCCTGGAATTTATTAATACTGACTAAGAATGAAAAACTGAAAATCAGAATAAGCGATTCAGAAAATAATTATTTATTTATTGTTAAGATTTATTGTATTTCTGGGATCAAATATAAATAGTATATATATTACTTTTAACTTTTCATAAGAAACAAATATTAATGATCGTATTATGTATGTTGTCACTTGAAACGTGAAATTTTATCGACGTTATGATAATTGAGATTCTACATTACTAACCGACAAGTGTGTATAGGTGGAAATGTTGAAGGAAGATTAACGTTAAAATTATATTTTTTACATTTACATATTTACATTTGTTGCAAAACACCAATGTCCAGGTTATTCGTAGGATTATTTGGTCTCTGATAGATATCCTCGAGAGCAAGAATTTCAACGAATGCCTCAAAGATATTGTAATTTATCTTTTGGCCAGTGAGCGATGTATTGCTTCAGACAGCAATGATAACCCGTTCAAGGTCAGGAATCGAAAAATAGCGGATACAGGTCACATTATGTCCCTTTTTTGTCGATTAACAGGGAGCATGTCAGTGTTAACGGTCAATGAATTATCTTATTTGGTATTCTTTTTAATATGGTCACGCGAAGAGGGGAAAGAGCACTGATAGAAGCTGGCTGCAGACCGAGAAGATCATTTTTGTTGATACGCAGGCATATTTCACCGGAAAATTTCAATTTCTTATGGATGCATGTAGTTTTAGGTGAGAGAAGAATGAAACAAAAAATGTAAAATGAGAAATTGCTTACTCTTCGAACTCTTGTTCAAACGTTATAAGTTTCGACCGATCTTATTCGCTCATTCAAATTGAACGGTTTACTCTTAAAACAGTCTTTGACCATATACGGTAACAAACATATAGGTAAATACATAGAACAATTTAGAAGCCGTTCTACACTTATAGTGCTTCAAGGTACAAGAAATGTATTTTTAGACAAAAAAGAAATCGAGATAGAACGTTTATAATACAATAAATTGAATCTATGATTAAATATTTTGTTATTTATATACTTATTTCATCGTATATTATGCAAAAATATAAACAATATTGTTATCAATACATATTTAGTAGCCAGGGTGGGAGGAGTCAATGTCTTCACTTTATAAAGAAGAAACTTGCTGCAACGTTTAATATATAATCCGATGAGTTCTGATCTCGTAATAGTATTAAAATTCTTCTAAATACGTAAGTTGAAAAAATATCTATTGTATGCATGTTTATGGTAGTTGATGATTTAGTGTAGCTTTGAGGAAAGGTTAGATCTCTAATCTCAATGTTGCAAAAATTGTTGGAATATTTTTGCGGCGAATACGTTCTTATTTGTCAATGAACATATTTAATGATAAATAATAACATAATAATAGTATACTTACATACGTAATAAATAATAACATAATGATAGTATAGCAATTTTTACTATGATCCTCGTAATTACATATGTACGATGTTCGTGACAGGTGTTTTTATGTAGTTGTTCATTGTAGTAGTTTCACGACTATAAAAGACAATAAGTTGTGATAAAATCACAGATCCACCAGATGTTACATTACCAGACGGGATTTTTTTCTTGGGGTAACCGAATGGATGACAGTAGCAATGCTGAATATTATTCGCTAACAGATTGAAATAGTCCATTTAATATTACTTACTGTCTCGGATACTAGCTGTCAGGATGCTCTTCTGGTTGTTCACAGCCTGTGCGTTAGGATGGTGCATGGTGCAGGTAAGCATAAAATAATTGAATACTTAACTTTTTCCTACAAATGATGTATTAAGTCGTGTAGTAAGTTTATTTTCTCCTTGGAGTAATATTTTGTGAAATACTATAAAACGTTCTACGTTGTTTAAAAGTTCGGGGCACGTTTGCTTTTTGGATGAAACAAACTTTTTCATACACTTTTCTAAGAAATAATAATACCTATTGTAATTATAACTATCATTTTTTTAGTATAAATAATTACAGTTTGAATATTCCAAGAAAATAATACATATTATGAATAATATATTTATTTACTTAAAGAAGTTTATTTCTTTTGAAATTTTAACATAATCCAAACTTAATAAAGATTAATAAATATCTGAAATTAATATAAGATATTGTAAAGATAAAAATTAGAAAATATAAAACTATTCATAAAAAGAAGAAGCTTCACTAGAAAACTTTCTTTTATGTTTTTACATTGCTTCTTAAATGTTGAATTTGTAATTTTTTAAGTAATTTATATTTGTTAATATAAGGCAGATTACGACATAATATTGGAAGATATTGACTGTAGTCAAATTAATGAAGAATATGTAAAGTCATGCGATCTTGAACTAAACTATGATAGCACATATGGGGCTAGTCTGAACACGTATATAGAGATCATTAAAACACTTCCTGAGGACACAAAGGTATGTATTTAAAGTATTTTCGATTACAGTATCATAAATAACGATTAATCATTTAGCTTAAACAATTTAATAAAAATTTCCATATATTAGGTTGTCCGAAAAGTGTCTTTCTTTTGCAAACGTGTTTTTTTATAACAGTGCACCTTCATACAATCGTGAAACCAAGTCTGTGAAATGTCGCGATATTTATCTCAACAGAACAAAATGGATCGTACATAATTCGACAAAATAATATAAAATAAAAATGTTGTGCGTCTATTATTTCCTCATAAAAGGAAAGAAATTTTTCGGACAACCTAATATATGTAGTTGCAGTACAACCATCTTGCGTCAACTAAGATTGTCGCTCTAATTTTTTATATTTCGTATATTGGCTGTTATTTCTACCTACACATATACATGCATATAAGTATCTTGCTATATTCTAAATTTTTTTACAATTGCGTTGAATATTAGTCATTTTCAGTTGTTTAACTTATAAAGACTTATAAAAATTTGTAGTTGTTAACACATATTCGAGTTTATAGTTTAAATGTACATTCACTTCAATGTAACAGTAATATCTATCAACTGTTTTAATTACTTAACGCTGTGAGTGGAAAATAACGTAATACCTATGGAACTATCATGTAGTTACAAGGGAAGAAGTTTTTGTAATGTAATCGTGATTACTAACCGTGAGTTAACTTTGCATCTCATTGAGATGCGTCTTCTTATCGATCTCTTTGAATAATTCCGCTTTCTTAGAGAAAAATGATGAACGATCCATTGAAGAAAAAAATGTTATTTGCATATTTTCTTCTTACAAGTATTCAAACGATCATCATAGTGAGACCAGTGAATTTTTTAATTAAATCTCCTTTTTTCATTTGAGTTCATCCAATTAGACATGAAAGAGAAATAAACGAAAATTAGATAAATAAAAGATACATGTATGTATATAGTAATTAGGTAAATTAATTACGTAGTTTTAGAAAAGCTTTATTAAAATAAAAATGGGTTTCATATTATCTTCTCTATTAATGATATGTATTATTGTTCATATTAAAACAATAATCCTGCCACAAAAGCAGAGTGATTAAAATACAGGTTAAAATTATATATTATTATATAATATGATATATACAGGACATATTAATTATATGTCCTTGTAATAGAAACGATATGAAATTATGTAAAATATATATAATGTATAATATATATAATAGATATTATATATAATCTATACATGATAAATTACAAAATTACTCGTATCATTAAATTAATATTCATATCATTAACATTTTTTTTATAGGTAACAGCCGACGTATTTACGGTTCGAATGGGTGAATATACGGTTGATCTTGGACTTCATATAGATACAAATTTTTGTGAGGCTGCAGCGGATTCAAAATCTATAGGGGTACCTATAATAAGAGCGATCAACATGGATGGCGATAATTGTCCTCCGGACCCGGTGTGTAAACAATTTGATACTCAGAAATGTAATACAGACGAGAACCTTTAATTTATTATTATCAAAAAGGAATTAATTATTTTTTCTTTCATATTTCATTATATACCTAATAAAATACAAATTGTGCTTTTTATTTTGATAAGCTATTTTACAATATATGTACATATGTAATGAGCAAATAAAGAAATCATCTTGTGTTACATACTTACGAAAAATTTTCTGAAAACATTAGGTAATTAACTTTATAATTTGTTACATTTTAGGGGGTTTACCAACGAGAAGACTACGTAATTGACAGCATGGATGGTTTACCGCCATCATTTCCCGATGGTCATTATTTACTTAATGCGACATTGGCAAACAAAGATACCACGATAGTGCACTTTGATATTTATATAAGAGTATATTGATCAATTTTTCGAACCTATGTTCGTATAAAATTTAAAATAATGTTTAAAATAAAGATTGAGCAGCAAGCATACGATACGTTTATTACAATGTTTTAAATATTCTTACTGAGGTATCTACTAATTTATAGTTATTGAATTGGCGTAAGTATTTTGCTACATTTTAGAGATGAGTTAAGATTTTATGGCTGAATTTTATTAACCCTCGCAGGCAGGTCACCATAATTTAATCTATAGATCGCTCACCATATCAGCCGATTCGCATCTTACTGAAAATAAGACGACGAAAACAAAACAATGTCATTGCAAAACTATACTTCAAGATGTATAGATATATCTACATTTTCTCTGTGGATCAATTTAACTCAACATTCGGGCTCTCCGTTGCTACTTCATTATTCGGTATCCAAAAAATTAATTATGAGGATTTATAATTGATTTTTACTAACCTTTCAATTGTCCCTTTATGAAATCAGCAGATGATCCAATATTTATGTGTATCTATACATACTTGCAATATTTATTTTCACCATGCCATTTTAATTATAATCTCTTTTATATTTAGCATTTTAATTATAATCATTTTACATATTATAATATACACTCCTCGTCAAAGATATAACCCAGATGTGCTATCTTTAATTTTTCAATGACTCATGTAAAGTTTTTCGTTTGTAACGTATAATATTAAAACATTATGAGCTCAGAATATACGGTTCATTGAAAATAATTAAAAATATTATGAGGTTTAGTGTATAACAAAAACAATTTTTATTTTAAGAACGAAATGATAGCACATATACAATAAGAAAATAATAATCAACATAAATTGTAACTAACAATAATTACATATATACTTATTTAATAATGGGTATATCCCCCTTTATTTTCTATTACTTCTATTGTACGATTTGGTATCGATTTATATACTTTCTGGATATAATTTTGACTTAACGTATCCCATTCGCGTACAATTGCATTTTTTAATTCTTGTAGGTGTTGATACCACTTTTCATTCGCGTATACACCGTGAACAAGTTCTGCCCAGCAATTTTCAATAATATTAAGGTCCCGGAAGCGTGCAGACCACGACAAAATAGATATATTATTTACATTAAAATATGATTGGATAATCTTGGATGTGTATACAGATGCATTATCTTGTTGAAAGATGTAATCAGGTCCAGAAATGCGTTTAGCATGATTATTTACTTGTTATTTTATTAAATTTATGTATCGGACACTATTCATTCTCCCATTAATGAACTTGATATTTGTCTTTATGAAATAATCGATGCCAGCCCAAACCATCACGTTGCTTCTCCCATTCATCGTCGAATTGCTGACATTGTCTCTTATGTCATGGAAATAATATTGGAACCCAACAGGACCATCCAAGTTGAATCTTTTTTGTCTGAAAATAGTACCCTCCTCCATTTCTTTTTCCAATGTATTCTTTCTTTTGCAAAGCGTAAACGTTCTACTTTGTGTTTCGCTTTTTCAATTTTAGCCTCTTAATATCTTTGCAGGATAGTAGAACTCGACGAACACTTGAAACACTGACACTAATACTAGATTTTTCCATTATTTGCTTCGTTGTTAACTGCGAGTTGCAAGCTACACGCAAAATTGCTCATTTATCACGATCGGATAACGATGACGGCCAACCAGTACTTTTCTTTTTGCCATAATCTTCAACATTTTTTAAGAAATTGTGTATTACTTTACGACTTCTTCATATTACTTTCGATATTTTTGCTACTGACAACTGTTGCTGTTTTAGTTCAAGAATTTGCTTTTTGCAGACTTGTTTAATTTTTTTCCACGTCCCGTACTTACAAATTTATATAATATTGCACTGTGATCTTTACTCGTTGATAGATCATAAACTACTGAAATATTTCTAAACATATTAACAGAGTGTGCTATCATTTCGTTCTTAAAGTAAAACAATCTTTTTTTTTTTGTTACACACTGTTATGTTCTATCTAGTCGCCGACGAGAAGGTAGCGTCAACTGACGTTTAATACAACTGGCAATATGCTCCACTTTCGGCTAACCTGCTATGTGTAGGAATACTGGCACGGAAGAGGATTAAAGTTGTTCGAAAGTAAATTAACAATATAAAATGATTTATTGAAATCTTACTCGATTTCGATATTGACAATTGACTGACTGATATGAAATTCTTCGGTTGACAAATGTTGATTCTTCCATAGACAAAATGATAATTGATTCTTCGATAGACGAAACGATAACTAAGTCTTCGATAGACAAAATGATAACTGACTCTTTGATAGAACGAATAACTAATCTATAATATTCGATAGACGAACGGTAATTAATTTACTCGATAACCAAACGATAAATATTCTCATCCTGACTTCTCTGAGTCACTACATTTATATCCGTTGGAGATGAAAAAGCGTCGGGGTCTATCTTTTGAAAATGTGTGGGAAAATCCCCAACGTTTGTTCAACTGCCGAGTTTGTTCTCAATTTGAATTATCTTAATATATTATATTATAAAGACATAATATAAAAACATAGTTAGATGAGTTTTCGCAAGATATAGCTTTTAGCGGCTTTAACTGCCTTTCACTTCAAATACTATAAACACGGTTTCGAATAAACGTTTTAAATTACCTCGGTTTAGGAGAATTTATCAATTTTACTTTCGCGCTACGGATCACGCAGGTCGCGGGACGTGACACACACTAAACCTCATAATATTTTAAATTATTTTCAACTAACCGCACATTCTGAGCTCATAATGTTTTAATATTATACGTTACAGATGAAAAACTTTGCACGCGTCATTGAAAAATTAAAGATAGCACACCTGGGTTATCTCTTTGACGAGAAGGTATTTATCTACATGTTAAAAATCAGTAGTTGTTGTGTTGAAAGAGTCTCGAAAGACCTTTCTCCCCTTTAGATGTTACATTACATCGATCAAAGCACGCGGTCTCAAAGATTGCACAATTGCATGAACAAGTTGAAGATGTCACGATATAGGCATACTTTCTTCGATTGCATAAGGAAATTGCGTAAACTAAATTTTACGATATTCTTGTAGATGAGAAACATCAAATAAAATTTAATAGAGGAACGCATAACGATGTCTCTTATTTCTTACAATACTGTCGTAGGCCGCAAAATACGATACTTAGATCGATTAGAGAGTAATAAAGAAGAAAGAAAAAAAAGAAAAGAGAAAAGATAAATAGAACCATAAAATAACGAGTTCATCGGGTGTAGTTCATTTTATTTCTCTTACGACGTTAACCTCTTAGATACGGTTGAATTTTGTGCGAAGCTGTTTCTCTGTACGGCAGTGTGATGCGAATTACGCATAAACGATACAGCACTTAAATGTGTGACGGATAATGCTGTTCTCTATGCAAGCACATTGGAATGAAGTTTTTAATAATTAAATTATAATTTTTCTTAAAGATATCATGCATATATTTTAACTTTAACAATTTACTTTAATAATTAATGATACAATTGAGTATGATATATTTTAAAGCACAGTACGACACATAGACCCACGTCACAATTTTCACATTCATAGAGCGATAGTGTTTTTCAAATTGCTTTTCGTTTCCTATTTTGAAGCGACATTTTGAGGTTGAAGATTCTTAAAAATTATAAGGATACGGATCGACATGTTAAAAAGAGCATCTAATAATGGTATATTTATTTTAACGGACGGCAAGAAATGATATCTGACACTGGCGTATCAAAAACAAAGACTATATATTGTACCTGTATATTGTTAATACTGTTATAAAACATTGCAAGGACAAAAAAAGTGTGAAGCAAGACAGATGAAATAGATCATTTAGTTCAAACGGTGAGCGAATGAGTCAGTAGAATGAGCCACCATAGTGTCGTAATATAAGATCACATCCGCGAAAGCCACTATAGTGGCGCATCGTACATAAGAGATTAACGATCAAGCGTAAAATAAAATGCTGCTCTACTGCTGCATCGAATATATTAGTTTTAAATTTTACATGTTGTTATACAATTCGGTTACGTGTGTAAAGTTTTAATTTTTTCTGAATATTACTGTATTAATACCAAATGAAATGAATTCTTCCTGAATCGTTCAGTCAACTCTCTGAATATTATCTTCAGTAGCAATATGGATAAAATGCTATTCGAATATTTCAATCTTTTCTACACTATAGTGTTATTCAACCATAGATATATGAAGGAAAAAAGTGATATTGTTATTTTAATTTAGATACTTTAATACGTTTATGAGACCATTTAATTGATAAGTTGTTATAATTTCAAAACTTATCTAAGTAGTAAAAGTTACAAATGTTTTCAAACATATGATCTGAATGGAGCTTTGTTTTCTTAACTAGAGTGTAATATCGTAGAAAATTCTTTCCTATTTCTCAATTTCAACTCCTTTTACAATGCATAAATTACATATTATATTCATTCTCGACAACGCCAAACGCTTTCTTCAAATATTAAAACGTTTGAATATTAGGGTGATATTAATAAACACTAATCCGTAAGTTATATAAAAATTTTACAGTCTATTTGAGTTTATTTGAACATAAATTAAGAAATGAGGCAGCAAAGTTAATAATAGACGCGTATCAATTCATTTAATTATACATTTGCGTGCTTTTTTATGTTTGCTCAATAGAATTATCACCTACAATCAAGAGATTCTACATCGATATAAAAACAATGACAAATCAAAGTGACATTATTAAACAAATCTCTATGTTTGACAGGATGTGTTTACATAATTGAATACAACATAAATTAAAGTTGCATTGATGTTTCAAAGAAATTTGTATATTTATTGAATATTGAAACTTTTTTCCTTTTCCAAGATATAGCATTTAAAGTAAAATTGTATCGTTGTTATATTTTAAAATTTTTTCTTACAAAAATAGCACCATTCAACAAAACTTCTTCTTTCATTATTGTTTTACAATTTGCAGAAGGAGAATATTCTTCTAGAAAACTGTTTCCATAAACACATACAGATATTTTCACGTTTGAAAATAGTTTAATGTTAAATAATTTAATAGTTGTGAACTATTTATTTTTTAGATTTATTATTTTAGTATAAAAAAGATTTCAACAATTTATTTCATTGAAACGAAACATGAGAATTACGAAAACTTAATTATTTGTTGTCCACTGATATCTATATTAAAAATGAATTTGTTTCGCCTGGGTTTTCATGCAAGTTCAATTTCTCGGTGATAATAACTATTTGAAGAGTCGCTGATACGTGGGACACCGTTCGGCATCCCCTGACGATTCTAATGGCGGTTACCCTCTGTAACCTCCTAAGAAGCAGGATGCTGCGAAGACTCGCCATCAAATCGTCTGCCCATACCGGGGCCCCGTACATCACTCGGGACCGAACGACGCCCGCGTATAGTCGGCGCACCGCGACATCCGCTCCATGCACAAGTAACTGACCAATCGCACCCCTAAACAAGCAAAACCTAAGCAACAGCAATAACGACGCAACAGAAATCAAAGAATTGCTCAAGCAATCCATCAAGAACACTGAAATGCTAACAAAAATGATAAATAAGCAAAATGCAGCAATCAGACAACAAACACAGCAAGTTACAGTCATGCTACAACTATTTACAAACACGTTACGTAAAAAATAGAAATAGACACGTTGAAAATGGCAGCTTGGAACTCCAATGGCCTACAACAACAGACCCTAGAAACTAAAACATTTCTATATAACAATAGCATTGACATATTACTTGTTTCAGAAACACATTTCACATCAAAAAGCTACATGAAAATACCATAACACGCCATTTATGATACCAAATATCCCTTAAAAAAAAGCACACGCAGGACCGCAGTGATAATAAGAAACAATATAAAATGCCACATACATAGCCAAATCAGTCAGGAATACGTTCATGCAACCACCGTTAAAATACAAATTAATGGCAATTACTTCCAAATGTCAGCAGTATATGCACCACCGTGACACAAAATGACGTTACAAAAATGGGAATAGTACTTTTAATCCTTAGGTGACAAATACATCGCAGCAGGAGACTTCAATGCAAAGCACACGCTATGGGGCTTAAGAATTAATACACCTTGAGCTAGAACACTAGAAAAATATATTAGAACAAGTAATCTCAACATATTATCCACAGGAAGACCAACATACTCTCCGACTGATCTAAACAAAACTCCTGATTTGCTTGATTTTGCAGTTATAAAGGGACTAAACGCAAACAAATTAAAAATAACACCCAGTCTTGAGTTTAGCTTTGATCGTACAACGATAATAATAGAATACACAAGCGAACCAATACTTTATAGCAATCCAGAGACGCTTTGCAATAAAAGTGCTTTGCAATAAATGGCAAACATTTAAAGAATTAATCGAGAGCAAAATCAACTGCAATATTCCACTAAAAACACCCGAACACATCGAACAGGTACAACATTAATAGAAACAACAACATTAATAGAAATTATACAAGAAGCAACATGGACAACCACAGATTATGAACCAAACAGAGGAATAAAAATAATTCCAACAGACATCCTTAACAAAATCAGAGAAAAGAGGAAAGCGAAAGCAACATGGTAAAAACATAGAACACGTGAAAACAAAAAACATCTAAACAAATACGCAAAAGAAATAAAAAGTGAAATAAGAGATCATAATAATAATGAATTCTCAAAATTGATAGAAACACTCTCTGCGCACGAGAATGCCAACCCTATGGAAAGCCACGAACAAAATAAAGAAGCCAATAAAACTAATTCCAGCAATCAGAAAAGCAGGCAACATATGGGCCAGAAGCAACGACGAGCAAGCTGCAGAATACTTCAATCAACTTTGTAACACATTTACTCCATATAATATTAACAACAGTAAAAACACATGTCATTCAGGCGAAGATGCACAAAATACTAGTACTCCAACTAACGAACACTACACCATACCTAATACAACAGCACAAGAAATTAAGGTAAATCTTGAAAAACCTTCCTCCAAAAGCAATACGTTCATAATGTTACCTAAGCCAAGCAAAAACCCACATCAAACTGCATCTTACAGACCAATATCACTACTTCCTGTGTTTTCCAAAATACTAGAGAAAATAATATGCGATCGCCTAAAACCAACAATAGAGAAAGCAAAATTAATACCAGATCATCAATTAGGATTCAGAAACATGCACAAACACGACAGAGCAAATGCACGGGCTCGTCAACGAAATTTTACTAGCAATAGAAAAGAAACAATATTGTACAACCCTCTTCATGGACATCGTGAAAGCATTTGATAAAGTGAACCATGAAAACCTCTTACAAACAATCAAAAAACATTTCCCGGAACAAATCCACCACTTACTCAAATCATACCTAAGCAATAAAACCTTTGTAGTAAAAATAAAGGACACATATTCTGAAGTTAAAGACATCAAGGCAGGTGTACCGCAAGGAAGCGTCTTAGAATCAATATTCTATACACCGTACACGGCCAACATACCAACAGTTACAAACAGCAAAATACTGACATTCGTGGACGATACGGCTGTACTAGTCAGGCACACTAATCCATAAACAGCAGTCACGTTACTACAAGAGAATATCACTAAGATAAAAAAATAGTTGCAAAATGAACAAACGAAAGCAACCCCCAGTAAATGCAACCATATTACATTTACACTACGAAAACGGAAACCATCAAATATCCAATTGAATGGAACGCTCATAACACAAACAAGGCAAGACACACAACTTATATGGAAGCAACATACTAAATCGATTGTAGACAAGATACTGATAAAAAGAAGACCGATGTACTGGCTAACTAGTCGAAACTTTAAACTCAGCATGGAAAATAAAATAAAAATTTACAAAAGAATAATAAAACCAATTTGGACCTAGGGAATACCACTATGGGTGATAGCAGCAATGAGTCATATAAATAAACTAAAGTCGCTACAATCGAAGATACTGAGAACAATAGTCAACGCCTCGTGGTATGTCAAAAACGAGGATATACGCAAGGACCTAAAAATACCAACAGTTAAAAAAGAAATCGGCAGGTACACAAGAAAATACAAGGAAATACAAGGAATGGAATACACATCCAAACCAGCTGGCTTGGTTGGGGTTAGGGAGCAAAACTCTCATAAAAAGGAAAGATCCCACTGACCTCACTAAAGATATAAAATAGAGCGTTGCGTTTTCACCCGATGATTTCATGTGCTCTATGCTCCAAAAGTTCCAAGGCAAGTGTCACGTAAAATTCGTGATAAAAAAGGAAGAGCTGAGCAATAGCTTAACTTGACTGTGCTTTTACATTTTAGTAGGCTTTTATTCATAAAATGATTAAGTATAATATTACAATGAAGTAGCAAAGTCAAAATAGATATTTAAATCGCGGCCAAGACTGTACACAAGACTAGTTTTGTGGTCGAATGCTTGCAGTTTTTATATTGCAGTTGCGTTTCTAGGTGTTAAGGGGCAAGGAGAGGATCCTGATTGCCCCACGTAATGGGAAAAATGCAATGTTGTGCAAAGGTCACATAACGGTTCACTGTCAGGTAGTATGGAATGACGTGGATTTAGGTACGGTCGTTGTCACATAAACAAGTGTACCCTCTGTTCTGTTCTCACGTGTAACTCAATTTTGTTTTTTTAATTACTGATATTTTGGATTATGTTTACCTGAAATATAATTACAAAGCAACTTTTTTTTTTAATTTAAAATTGCTTTTAACTGCCAGAATTATGAGTGAATTACAATACATTGTTCGTATTCTTATCAATATCAAGGCCCTCTTTCTATTTCGTCGAGCAATTTTCATTTTCAACGTATTGAACATTTAGAGATACGGAACTAACATGAAAACAACAAATCACACAAGAAAATTCGAATATTAATTTTGCAACGACATACTTTTTATTTACATATACTTACATCGGTGATCACTGAATAAGAAACAGATGTATCATCGATAACACAATTTCAGGACCTATGTTTTCTTGTACGGTCTGCTGATCTTATAGTTCACTATGCATTCGTTAAATTCATTAGCTTCAAAAACCAAGGGAATATGATTCTTCTCATCCGTGGAATGTGTTGGAGAAAACGATCGTCGAACGATGAACGAGGTTAAAGAAAAACCGGATTACGGTGAATCATCCATGGTATGCTGAAGGTTCAAATTACGTTTTCTCTCAAAGTTCATCTGATCGGAGATTCGAATTAAGTTAGCCTGCTCGTTTTGAAGAGCCCTCCTCAGTTCCTGGAGCTTCCAGCCTGCCTCCATTTGCTTCTCCGCTATCTGTTTCTGCAAAGCAGCTATACGCTGGTTCAAAATATTATAATCCGCCTTTGACGGAGTCGCTGGTTCATAACCATCGCACGGCACTGCTCTGATATCCTGGTGTACCATGTCCAATGTTAACTGGCAAATCTTATCGTGAAGTTCAGCTAACTGTGTCAATGTCAACGACTGTAAAGAAAAAGAATAAAGGAAAAGATTGGAAAATATTTACGTAATGTCGTATTTTTATGGACATAACTAAAAGATTTTCATCACAGAGAATAGATTCAATTGATAAAGCTAACAATTAAGTTAGAAATATTCCATTTTTTGATAGATGAACAAAATTATGAATGTAATTTGTTTAAAGTTGTATTATTTAAATTTTTACTTCAATTTGAAGATACATTTAGGACATTCAATTTAATAGAACGGAGGATGTAGGACATTTATTAATTTCTGGAGTACGGAATGATTTATTAGATCTATCAGGTTTATTCACTTAGTAAGTAACATCACTAATCCATATCATTGTGATTCACATGCGATAACCAACGTCGGTAACAATATATCGATATTATGTAATTCAATAACGTACCAATATTCGTATAATATGTCAAAAAATATTTGTACCTATCTATATGTTAAACATTTCCATATACGAATAAAGCGCTTTTTAAATTATTTTTCATTATAAAATTCTTGATAATGCTACAGCATCGATTCTTAATAACTGATGATATGAAAGATATAATCAATACCAATAAATTTGGAGGTAAAATAAGAAATAAAAAATTCAAATTTCTCTTATGAGAAATTACGTGTGAATTATGAACGTTTATGTTATAATTTATTACGTTTGTTGAAGATTCGAATTTAGAACCATTTCACGCGAAAGCTTATGGCAATAAATTTTTTCATTCTTACATTTTTAAATGGGAGCTTTTTTGTTAAAGATTTGAATTATCTATCTATATATCTCTCACCTTTCATTAAAGAAATCTATTTTGCATAAAAATTGTAGTTAATGCCAAGTCCTGATTAACATAAAATCATTCGGCCATTAGAAATATACAAAAATAAAATTCCAATAGTATGTAAATTTTGCTAGTATATCTAACGGATCTCGTCTTTGGACTTACGTTTAGCCAGCTGTCAGGATCGAAAATGCCCTCGCCAGGTTTAGCCTGTGCATTATATTAAAATAATAAATGATCGTATTAATACATATACATATAAATATGAGTTTTTCCGTAAAAGTACATCTAATTGTTAATAAATACTGTTATTAAGTATTTTTATTATTAAGAATCATATTTTATTTAAATATTTAAATATACGATAAATATTTATGCTTTTATACATTTTTAACTATTGCGAAAAAACCCAAAATAATGTAATGATTTTTATTTAAATAGATATTATTATGGAAACTACTTCAATAAAACGAATATGCCTAATTATAATGGAAGAAATGTAAAGCCGTTTATCATTTATCAATAATCACAGTTTTTTATCCTTAAAAACATTAAATTATAACATAAATTTAATTTATGTTCTTACCTTTTTAGTTGTCAAAATAGTTTAAAACGGAAGAAATTTCGAAATTGCTTTAGTAGGAAATTATTCAAAAACAGAGAAACAATCACTTGATACGTTATCAATAAATCAATTGCCTTGTTAAATATGTTACATGTTAGTCTTTTGAAATAAAGGACTTAAAATATTTAAAATATAAAGCTTGTTTAATATACCTATCTATCGCATATGTTATACATACTCCAAAATTTTTTATTTCCTGTTCCGTTTGATAGATATCATTAGATAAATCGTGAGATTTCTTCAACAAGTCTGCAATGTCTTTTCTTAATAGTGGATCAATTTCCAGTTCTTCTTCCGGCCTGTCCGCCATTTTCGGTTCTATAGCTTTACCTTCCAAATATCTAATATAATTCCGAATGCGCAGCACACCTATTTTTAATGTTACGAAATGTATATTTAACATTTTGTAATTTAAGGTATAAATTAGGAATAAAATATACTTTAATAACTAAGGATCTAATAGGTTATAACTTATACTATCAAATGTAAATCGTTAAAATTATAGAAACTCTAAAACTCTGAATTTGGAAACAATTCGATATACCTTTCTTTCATTTAACATATTTTTATTTAAGAAACTTTTTTTTATTCGTTTTAAAAATTCGTAACTATTTGTTCAGCTATAATAATTATTTCCCTCTTCTATCGATTTAATTAGTATAATATTGCGTCGTATTTAGTAATATACATCATAATGTAAAATATTAGATATAACCTTGATGGACTTTTATTTTCCATTTTAAAGCAAGCATGAAAACGAAAATTCTTGAACTTTGAACTATTCATGCACTTTCATCTTTATCAAGGAACGAGGAAAAATATTTGTAATATATATAATAATATATAAACATTAGGTATTTATAAATATTTACAATAAAATTAAATAAATTTAATTCGATTCAATTTACGATATGTCAGTGAGAAATATTAATACGAATACGATTTATTTCAATTATATAGTCATACTTTTATGTGAGCTACTGACAATGAGATCTTTGTAAATAATTGTAGAATCGGCAAAATTTTTAAGATCATAAGCTCATTTAAGATCAGGAATTGCATCAAATAAAAATTCTAAATAGTCGTATTCAGTAGCATTTGTTAATAACAGTTACTTTAATCATGAATTTGCGGTTGTAACAAGCAATAAAACGATAAAAATCAATCTTCGGAACTTTCGCGTTCTTTATTTGTAGAAAAGTTAATGTAATTTTTACCTTCATTCTGTTTTTTGAATTTCTTCCCCAGTAATTCATTCGCCTTTATGAAATCACCGCAGTCATCCAAAATATCTTCATCCATCTCCGTTTCTTTGGGCTCCACCTTTTTCACTACATAAAATTCATTTCATTAAAAATATTTTATATACATACATATATATATATATATATCGTTTCGTAAAAAGGAAATATGTAAATATACATATGTTCGACCGTTCGCGGAGAGACGCGATCTCGAGGAAGCGCGTCAAACGGGAGTCGTAAATTCCCGTTACGATTATACAATCGACGCCACGAAACTAATCGATCCCCTATTTCGTTTAGGATAATAGAGGTGGTTGAATTGATTATAACGCTGAGGTGACAGGTTTACTCCTTATTCCAACAACTTGTATTTTTATTTATTTATTATTACTTAATCCGTGCCTTTCGGCTTTGAACGAGTCTTTGGTTTTACATCCTTTTTTGCCTAATCACATTTTCTCCTACTTATGGCGTTATCACCTTATTGCCTCCTCCCTTATATCTATCTAACTAAACTCTAAACTCTTTTCTTACGTATCTATCTCCCCTCTTATCTACTCTATTACATTGCACTCCGCTGTGTAATTTATTTCTAAGACTATTGCTTGCTGTGCTCCCTTATTGTCGTTCCTCCCCGTCTTGTATTGCCTTCTCTTCTCCATTATTGCTTTCAGATCCCTTATTCCTCCCCCCGTCTGGTTCAATATTTTCTCTGTTTCCTTTGTCCCTCCCGTTATTTCGCATTCTTCTATTACGTGCCTCAGGTCTTCTTCTTTCCTTTCACATAGTCTGCATCTTTTTTCTCCCTCTTCTTTCCAGTATTCCCTTGCTTTGGTCTCGTTTTCACATCTGAATCTTGTTAGTATTTATCTGTCCTTCCAAATCATCCTCCCTTCTAAGTATTTTGGTAACTCTTCTTTGGTAATTTTCCTATTATGTTTATTATATTTTGACTCCCTTATCCTTTTCCCCCTCTCTTCTGCTTCTCTCTTTCTCCTTTCTTCTATAATTTGGTCTACAGTCGTCCTTCCTTGTTCGTCTTTTGCTTCCATTTGTATCCCTCCATTTCTCACTTCTCTAGTTCCTTCTTTCTCTTTCTAGCTCTTTTCCCTTTTTAGCCACTTCCCCAGTTTCTCTTTCCTTTATGCACTTCTCTACTAATTCTTTTTTTGATTCTATGGCTTTTCCTTCATACCTTGCTGCTCTTCTTAGTGCTTTTTCTTTTATTTCTATCAGTTTGCATTCCTCTACCAATATGTAGTTCGGTGTTGTCATGTCTAAACCTAGGATCCATTTTACATATCTCCTTTGTATTTTATCCAGCCTTTTGTAGTCCTGTTTGAAAATTTTTTCTCCCACGCTCCATGTTTTATTCATTGCTATTGTTGCTCTCTTTTTCCTGTCTTGTATATGTTTCTCATCGCTGCCGTTTTTCTCTCATATGTACTCTAGGTATCTTATCTCTTCCATTTCTTCTAATTCTCGCTTTCCCCATTTCCATTTTCTTTGCCTCTTCTTGTTCTTTCTTTTTTCGAACACTACCATTTTGGTCTTTTCCGTGCTCAGTTCCAATTTGGTTTCCTTTAAAAATTTTTCAAATCTTTTTAGCATCTGTTTTAAGTTCCTCTTCTCTATCAGCCATCAGCACAATATCGTCTGCATATGTCAGTGACCATACCATCCTTTCTCCTACCACTATGCCCCCGACTTGTTCTTCCCTTAATTCTTCTTCTAGCCCCGCCACGTAGATGTTGAATAACGTCAGGCTCAACGGACATCCTTGTCTGACTTCCCTCGCTGTCCAAAATTCTTCTGTCTTCTTCGAATTAGTTTCTCGTTAATCCCCATTTTTCTCATTTTCTCCTCTAATTTCTCTCTGTTTAACCTGTTGAACGCCGCTTTTAAGTCCGCGAAGCAGGCATGTAGTTTCCCTTTTTCTCTGCTCAGCTGTTTATCTATTATGTGGTTTATCACGAATATTGCGTTGCTCACCCCTCTTCCTTTTCTAAATCCAAATTGACTTTCTTTCAGTTTGGTTTCTGTTTCTGCCTTCAGCCGTTCGTCCAATATCCCTGCGTAGATCTTGCATGCTGTGTCCATTAATGTTACTCCTCTGTAACTTTACGCTACTCTCTTGTTCCCTTTCTTGTATATCGGGCATATTACTCCTTTTTTCCAGTCTTCTGGTATCCCCTCCCCATTCCATATTTTCCTTAACAAATCCCATAGTGCTTCCCCCACTTCCTTTGGTGCATACTTTCATACTTCATTTTCTAACCCGTCTTCCCCCGTTGCTTTCTTCTCCTTCAAGTTTCTTAGTTGGTAGATCACTTCTTCCTTTTCTATATTATCTTTTCTCTCCTCCAATGTTTTCTCTTCCGCTCGATGTTCCTCTGTTTTTCTGCCCTCTTTGTGTTCTGTTCCTTCTAAAATTTCTATGAAGTGCTTTTTCCATTCTTCTTCGCTTATTTCTTCATCTATACCCTCTCTTCTTCTTCTATATTTATTTATGTATTTTCATGCTTCTTGCTCTGTTTTGATCTTCTTGATTTTCTCCATTTCTTCTTCTTTGTGTTTTTCCTTTTTTTGTTTGTGTTGAAGTGATCGCCACTTCTAGGAAAACTCTACATCTGGTCTTCGGTTTTCTCAAGCGCTGAAGTCATCCATAGCGCATAGACAAAAGAATGCATCGATGACAAACCATAAGCGGTACACGTGCGACGTTGGCTTCAGGGTTCTTTTAGTCTCAGGGTAACATTGCTAGCGTGCGCATCTGGACCATCTTACATTGTATTCCACACTTTGTACTTTAATATTCACAATATATATATATACTTACAATACCTTGCAATTTACCCACGCGTTTCTTTGATTCCACATACATCGAATAACCTTAACAGTTTGCACCACTGTCTGAATGACTTTTTTCCTCTATAAGAGCTTCTCTGCTGCATTTTCCTTTCATAAACTTTGTCACCTTGCTTCTCATCCCTCTTTTCCTCTCTTTCCATTCCTTGTCGTACCACGCTTTCTCTCCCATGCCCCATCTCCTTATCTTCGCTTTCTTCTTTGGCATTGCTTCGTTTATCTTCTTTTTGATTTCTGTCCACATTTCCTCTACTATTTTTCCATTGCAGGTCCAGTCTTTACATTCCTCCAAGTATTTTTCCACACTTTCGTTTGTCCATTCCCTTTTCTCTCCTTCTCTTCTTCCTTTTTTTCTTCATTTTTTTGTAATTCCGCCCCCCCCCGCTATTTCTATTTCTAATGGCATGTGGTCTGACTCTGTTCTTTTCCTTACTTTCATGTTAATTATTTCTTCTGTCGTCTCTTGATTGCCAATCACATAGTCTATTACTGAGTTTCCTTTCTCCCCTATATAGGTCCACTCCTCTCCTTCTTTATCTCTGCCATTGATTATCGTCCAGCCTCTCTCTTCCAGATGCTTTAACAGTGTTCTTCCTTCCATGTTTATTTTCTTGTCTTTTGATCGTCTGTTTTTTCTTTCCCTAGGTTCTCGTTTATCGGCCCTCTTCTCCCTACGAATTTGAATCTTCTCCCTTCTCTTCTCCCGTTCTTGCATTCCAGTCTCCGCCGATAATCGTCACTTTCTCTTTTCTTTCATCTACTCTTTCCTCTATTTTTTTCCATGTCTCTTTTGTATCTTGATTATAAACTACCATTATCCTATACGTCTTATCATTGTATATTATTTTTCTTTCAACTATATTATCATTTATTTCTTTATATTCTATTTCTTTTAATTCTTTATTTATACCTGTTATTATTCCCCCTTTGTTTTTCTTTTTTTTCTTACTCTCATTGCTGCCCTGCATTTCCAGTCGAACTCTTTGGGTAGTCTATATTTTAACTTTTCTCATTTGCTTTCCTCTATCCATGTTCCCGTGAGTCCGATTACGTCGAATGTCCAGACATTCCCACACCTCCTTGTCCTTACTTGCTAGCCCTGCTATATTCCAAAAGCACATTTTCATCCCCTTTGTAGTCCCCCCTTTTTCCCCTTTTTCCATTTTTCTCCCTTCTCTTTCTTTCTTCCTCCAGTCTCTCTTCGTTTTCGTTCTACCTATACCATTTGTTTTCTATTTTTAGTTTTTTGTATCCAATCTTTACATTTTCGGCCTTTTCCTTTCTTTCTCTGGCTACCCTTCTTATGTGTTGCTGTATTTCCCTTCCTTTTCTTGTCAGATCATCGTCTATGTGTACCTCCTTTCCCAATTTGCTTTTCTCCTTCATTATCCTTCTTTTTTCCTCCATCGATTTCATTGTCATCACTATTATTGCGTTCTTGCCCTCCACCTTTATCGTATGTACCTTTTCTACTTCTGCCCCTATCCTCATTTTTTTTCGTTTATGAACTTCTTTACTGTCTCTTCATTGCTTCCTTCGTTCCAGTCCACTCTTTTGATTACTATGATTCTTCTTCTTTACTCTCTCTCTCTCTCTCTCTCTCTCTCTCTCTCTCTCTCTCTTCTCTCCCTTTCCTGTTTCATTTTCCTCTTCAGCTCCGCCACTTGCTTTTCGAATATATTTTTTATTTCCCTGATCATTGCCTCGAATCCTCTTTCCATTTTCTCTACTTTTTCCATCATTGGCTCCATTTCTTTCTCTCTGGCTGGTGTCTCTATTTCTGTTGAGCTGTATCTGTCCAGTTTAATATTGAAGTCTGCCTTATTTCTCGCCTTATCAGTGTTCTTTGGTCTTCCCCTGTTTGTCGCCACCTGTCGTTTCCCTACCTTACTTTCTTTTGCCACGTTTCTGGCCTCTTAACCTCTTCTTTTCTAGTTTTTCTTATTTGTAGCTCACTCTAATTCTTGACATCTTTTTCTCTTTTCTTTTGCCTTCTGCTCGTATGCTCACTTTCTATTCACCCTTCTTTGTGCTTCTTTATGCTTCTTTATTCTTCCTTTTCCCTTTTTCTCTTCACACTTCACTTTTTCCACAGATCTCTCTGTCCGTGTGCCACTCTCACCCTGACCCAAACCGAAACTTCCAACAACTTGTAGACAAGATGCTTAGGCTCGGAGCGTACATATATATGTTAATTAGATGAGTGATCAAAAGTAGATATAGAGAATGAAGAGATATTTACTGAGTTAAAGAAGTGAAACCAGTGCAGAGTTGTTGACTGATCTGTAGTCGTAAAACCAGTCTAGTTATGTTGACTGTTCTGAAGATGTTGAACCAATGAAGTTCGGTGACGATTGATAAATTGATTACAATAATGATAGTTTAGTTTCGAACTCCAGCCGTGACTTTCCAAGACTGAAGCTTTTACAACTCTGTCGCATACCCACACAAGTGGTTATGTTATGAAGTAGTGAGGACCACCGAATGTCGGGTCTGGACTCAGGACCTCCTGTTGCCGTGTGCACTCCCTTGCCGTCTGATGGATCTCCGTCATCAGCCCATCGGTTTTGAAGTATGCCGGTCGTGCCACTGTCGTAGAGGAAAACTCTTGCTGGTTGTTGATCGCTCCACCACCGGTCGCTTACGGGTGGAAATCGCGGAAAAAATGGAAAAACCCGCGTTTCCCCATCTTTTACCTGATGGAGCAATGGACTCGAAGGTGTTTTATACCATTTAACGGCCTTAACCACTTAATGGCCAAATCGAAATGCTTAATTTTACGAGTTCCTTATGATTATTACGGTTCAACTAATTATATTGACATAGCGAGTGGCCGCCTCGACCGAGAGATGGATTCCGGGTTACGCAAAGTCACCGGATATAACACATAGGGTTTTAATACAATCTCATGTCATCATAAGGAATCTAATATGGTATATATCCAAATGACAAATTATTTTTAACTTTTAAACAATATTATAGTTTCTAATATTCAACTACATGAATACTTTTCAAAAAATATACATATTAAGTTTCAACAGATAAAAAATTTTTTTTCAACTTACTCAATTCTGTACAGAACATTAATGTATAACTTTATAGCTTATATTTATAACTTATATATTATATTCTGTTATAATCTTCTTACAGTCTAAAAATATCAGAGCACGAGTAATTTAAAGTCGAAATAAGAGGAGAAGATTGTCGCTGTAAAATTACACCTGATATTGTTTAAGGTAAATAATAATATTAAATTCCGTTCATTAAAAGTTCATTAAAGTGACTTGAACAAAAGATCAAGCACTTGCCCTTCTAATTTGGATTCCAAACAAATTGAAAGGATAATTGTTATACCTTCTTTCAATTTTGCATTTTCTCTTTTCAGCTTTCCCAATTCCTTGCGTAGCCTTTCTCTCTCCTCTTGGCAATCGAATAACTGGCTTTTCAGTTTCTCATTCCCATCTTTTAACTCGTCATTCTCTTTCTTCAATTTATCCAGATCCATGGTTAATGCAGTATCACGTTCTTTGTGCCTATTCTTCTCATCCCTTAATTTACCTAATTCCGACCGCAATTCACCATAATCGCTTTTCAATTTATCCAAATCGACTTTTAATTTATTCGCTTCTTGCTTTGCCTTATTTAAATCGTCCTGCAGTTTTGCATTTTGCAATTTCAAATCTGTCAATCCATCACGCAATCCTTCGTTCTTCACTTGACAATCAGCTAACTCGCCCTTGAGATTCGCATTCTCTTTCTTTATTTTGGCTAATTCTTTCTCTAAGTCTGCGTTCCGTTCTTTCTGACTATCTCTCTCCTCCTTCAGGTCAGCTAATTCAGACTTCAATTTGTCGTAATCGCTTTTTAATTTGTCCAAATCATTTCTTAACCTATTCGATTCCTCTATGGCGTTATTTAAATTGTTTTGAAGTTCTGCATTCTCTGATTTCAATCTATCTAGCTCTGGCGTCAGTCTATCCAGTTCTCTTTTAGCATCTTCTAATTGTTTCTTCAAAGGTTCGAGTTCGTTCACTGTGTTCTCGAGATCGCCTATTTTGTTATTCAAGTCGTCGTTTTCTTTCTCTAGATCGTTCAACTGTTTCTCCGTTTCTGCCAACTTATTTTTCGTTCCGGTTAACTCCGCCACCAATTTCGCATTGTCATTCTTTAGATTCGCATTTTCGTTCTTCAGATTCGCGTTTTCGTTTTCCAGCTTCGCATTATCGTCTTTCAGAGTTTCTAATTGCCCGGTCAACTTGGTTAATTCCACATTCAGCTTTTCGTTCTTGTTACTCAGCTTATCGTTTTCGCTGCGAACCTTATCCAACGCCGCTTTTAGAGCGGTCAGCTCATCCTTCATGTCGGCCAATTCCTTCTTGGCCGCATCTTTTGCGACCATCTGCTGTTCTAGCTCGTTTGTACGATTGTTTAGCTGTTCGTGGAAACGATAGAGTTCGTTGACTAATTCTTTTTTCTCGGCTAACAAATCGGATAGTTCACTTTCCAGCAACTTTATCTGTGCTTCCGCGTCCGCGAGCGCCTTCTTCAGCTTATCGATCTCGTTCTTTATACGATTGTTTCCCTTTATTAGTTCATCTAACTCATTTTTCACTTCGTTTAATTGCTTTTGCAGTCTATCGTTCTCAGTTTGGCAATTTTGAAGATCTGCCCTCAATTTTTCCGCAGCTGCCTCCTCTGCATTCAAGTTTGATCTCAATCTATTGATCTCTGCTTTCTGTCCATCGCCTTCTCCTTTCAGCCTAGTATACTCGTCTTCGAAATTTTTCCTATCTTGCAGAAGGTTTACGTTCTCCTCTTTAAGGGAATCTAAATCAGCTTTCAACTTATTATATTCATCCTTTAAACTTTTCAAAGAATCCAATTGAGACTTTAGCGCGTTATTGGCATCTCTTAATACAGAAACCTCTTCTTTGCATTTCTCCAGTTCATTTTTTGTTACCGCAAGTTGTCTTTCTAGGTCATCTATTTCATTTCTGTATCTGTTGTTGTCAGCTCTCAATTTTCCTAGTTCCTTCTTCAAGGCATCCAGTTCCTCCTTCAAGACCTCGATTTCTGAATCACCCTTATTTCTGGCCGATTTTTCTGCTTCGAATGCTTTTTCCTGTTGCTCGAGTTGAGACGTTAAATCGACAAGCTTCTCGTCAAGCTCGCCTTTCTCAATCTTGAGATGGTACATTTCTGCTTCTAGTACTTTCTTCGAAGCCTATTAGATATTAAAATCAAATTTAGGAATATTGAAAATGATACAAGTGTTGTAGATTAATGGATGTTTCACTTCTTTTCAATTAATTTACAATTAATAAACAAAGAAGACATTTCACGTATGAAAAACACAAATATTTTTAATGAAAAATTACGCTAAAACATTAAAATTAATGCTAAAATACCTAAAATACTTAATAAATTTATGTATATTATGTATATACGTATGTATAACATAATATTTAATACCAAAATTTAATAATATATTATAATAAAAATATATACCAAGATAAATACGCATTTTTACGTTAATACTTATAAATCAACACAATTTACCTGGCATTCGAGCAAATCTTTCAAGGCTTTCTCAAGATCAGCTTTCAATTTATCAATGTCCAACTGAAGTTTGCAGTTCTCCATTTTCCAATGATCTATGTCTGCTTCTAGTTTAGCAATTTTTTCTTTTAATTCATCGATTAATTCCTTCAAATCAACAATCTCTCTTTTCAGATCCACACATTCCGCTTTCAAATTCGATAGATCATGATCCATATTTAATAACTTGGCTTTTAGACCTTGATTTTCCTGTTTCAAAGTGTCATTTTCTGCCCTAGCATTGACCAGGTTCTTACTTAAATCGTGCACCTGATCCTCCAGTATCTTCAGATCGTTCTGCATCTTTTCATTGTCAGCCGTTTCTCTAGCCAATTTTGCTTTGAAATCGTTGGCCTCGTTCTTCAAACTCGTCAAATCGTCCCGCAATTTATCATTTTCACTATGCAAACGGGAAATTAGCGGCTCCAGAGACCGAATTTTGTCCTCAGCTCTGTCGAAATTAGCCTTTAATTTATTCAATTCATCGTTCGATGACTGCAATTGTTCCCGTGATTTTCCAAGTTCGTCTTTTAATTTGTCATTCTCTTCCTTGCACGAGTTTATCTCTCCTTGCAGCTTCTCATTTTCAGCTTCCAGGTGAGCCTTCTCCACTCTGAATTTTTCATTTTCCATCTTACAGTCGCTCAATTGCTTGCTCAATCGATCTCTTTCGTCTTTCAAAAAAGAATTCTCATTCTTCAGATTATTTAACTCCGCCGACAAACTGTCCCCTTCGCCCCTCATTCCCTGAATTTCAGACTTCAAACCGCTGTTTTCAGTTCTCAGCTGATCCATCTCACCAACACATTTATCCAGTCCGTTTTTCAAAGAACCTATCTCAGATTTCAATTGATCGATATCCTCTAAGGCTTTCTCCAATTCACGTCCCAAACGATCGACTTCACCAAGTAAATCCTCATTTTCCGACTTCAATTTATCGAATGCCACTAATTTTTCTTCCAATTCCGCGTTTTTTGCTTTCAGATTGGCGATTTCCTTCGTTAAGCGATCATCAAGTCCGTGAATATCAGACTTGAAAGCTTGATTCTCCAATTTAAGTTGGTCGCTCTCAGTTCTCAGCTTTTCCATTTCGTCCACGCATTTATCGAGTGCGTTTTTCAGAGATGCTACTTCAGATTTCAATCGATCAACTTCTTCCCAGGCTTTTGCCAATTCCTGTTTCAAACGATCTACTTCATCAAGCAAATCAACATTTTCTAGTTTCATTTTATCCAATTCACTTAACTTTTCTTCCAATTCTGAGATTTTTCCTTTTAAATCGTCATTGTCTTTCATTAAGCGATCGGTAATAGCTTGCATCTCAGACTTCAAGATTTCGTTCTGTTTTTTGAAGTCGCCATTTTCGGTTCTTAGCTTTTGCATCTCGCCCACACAATTATCGAGTCCATCCTTTAAGGAACCTATTTCGGACTTCAATTGATCAATGTCTTCCAACGCTTTTTCTAATTCTTTTCTCAAACGATCTACTTCAGCCAGTAAATCTGTATTTCTTCCCTTTAACTTATCCAACTCCTCCAACTTTCCTTGTAATTCTATTATTTTAGATTTCAAATCATTATTTTCCTTCGTTAAACGATTCTTTTCGAACTTGCAGTTCTCTACTTGTTCTTGCAGCTTTGCAAGTTCAAGTACCTTATCCTTATCCGTCGCTTTTAACGCGTCACCAGCAGCTTTTAGTTCCTCCGCTTGCCTTCTGGAATCCTCGAGGTCATCCCTTAACGCCTTCATATCTCGTTTCAGTGAATCGTTCTCGAGATTGATCCCATCGAGGCTCTCCTGTAGCTCGTCCTTCTGTAGTTTCAGTTTATTAAGTTCTTTACCAGTTTCGTCCAATTTGGCTCTCAGACTCTCGTTCTCCGCCATCGCTTGCTCCAGCTGCTTTTTGATACCGTTATTCTCGTTCAACAACGCATCGCGTTCTTGCTTCGCCTTGGCCAATTCATCCTCCAGTTTATTGATCTCTGCTTGCAAATTGTCCAAAGCCTGCTTCATGCTATCGTAGTCGTTCCTTAGCTGGTTATTCAAATTGTCTAGCTCCTTTATCCTTTCCATCAGATCATCGTTCTCGTTCTCCAGCTGCTTTAACCGAGCCCTCAACTTTTCCCTCTCGCCGACCGATGCTTCTAACGTTTCGCGAAGCTCGCGGTTTTCCTTTCTTTCGGCATCGATCTGATCTTTCAGATCGAAAATCTCCCTCTGTAACAATTCAATCTCATCTCGGTTTCTCTCCAGTTCCTTCTCCAATGCGGTCCTGGCCGCCCTTTGATCCTCCAGTTGTCCAATGAACGCCTCGATCTGTTTCCTTGCCTCGTCCAGTTCGTTCGACAAATTTTCCTTGTCTCGCCTTAAAGTGTCCACCTCACTTTCGAGATTCGCGATTATCGCTTTCGTGGCTGCAAGGTCCTCTTCGAAGCCGTGTAGCTTTTCCGAAAGTGCGTTTTTGTCTAGACAGCACTGTTCCAGCTTCGCGTTTATCTTCTTACACTCTTCCAACTCATTCTTCAGTTTGGTTATCTCAGCTTTCAAATTATCGATATCGTCATTTGCCTCATCGAGTTTTGACTGTAATTCTGCCGTCTTATTCTTGTACTCCTTTTCCAAGTTGTTCTTCTGGTCCAGTAAATCTATTATCTGATCGTCTTTATTCTTCAGTGCTTCTCGCAGTTTGTTTAGTTCGTTCAGTAATTCAGTTCTCTCTGATTTGAGATCATGTAACTCTGATTTCAGGTTCTCCACTTCGGATTTCAGCGAAGATAACCCCAACAAATCTATTTCTGATTGTCTTAGGTTATTCAGGAGTCCTGCAATCTAAAAAAGAGCTACAGTTTTTTAATTGTTTTTTCATTGGTATCATGGTTTCGGATAATATCATATTTTCGAATCTCATTAAAAAGTATTTTATTTATATATGTCAAGTTATCGTTAGGTTTAGGGGCGTGTAACGAATCTTCATTTGGACTAGCCATCGTTGTTATACAATAGAGATTATATTTACTGGTATAAATATGATTTTTACAGAGTTTGACAAATAGCCATGGTGATTAGACACTCGAGATGTTAATGACAATGATCTCAGGTTCAATAATGAATCCACGGTCAACGAGGTAACTCTTTGTTAAACGTAGAATATATTTTGAAGCACAAAGTAACGTTTGCTGTGACGCTCGGTATGTACTGCACGTAAAGACGATGTGAAACTCTCCAAGGACATCGCAAAAATAAAAGACTGATGGAAACTTTCCTCTCCTTACAATCGCGTTCGTTTGTTGTATATTGGTCGGAGATACCAATAAAATTCCAACCGCCGTTGCTAGGCAGTCCCGCGTAGCGGTGACATTGTTTCTGCCCGGGTTTTGATTGTTAATACAACGTATGTCCCATAATATTCGCACTTCTCTGTTAGGTAAAAACGTCCATCCCGTGACCGTAGCTACGTTCAGCGACCAGTTGTGTTACCTCGAGCCCAAGACCACTGTCACAAATCTCGGGCAAACATAATCGGATTGAATCATAACAACTACTTCTAAGTTTTATTATTTAAGTACAGCTATAATAAATAGTCTAGACTAAAGACTATATTGGGCATCTTCCCAAAAATTCCAAAAGAAAGGCCCCGATGTCCTTTCATCTCCAACATATGAGTTATATATATATATGTCGGGTTTACGTTAGGGGCGTATAACGAATCTTCACCAGTGTTGTTCATGGTTGTCGCACAGATATTTATTACACAAGTATGGCTGATACAAGATTGACAAACGGACGCGGTAGCTGGACGCTAATGACAATGGCCCTAAGTTCGATATAGCGAATCCACGGTCAACGGGATAACGAATATACTTTGCTTCAAAGTCTAAGTCGGACTCAACTTACTACTCGCGATACTAGGAACGCTTGATTGACTCTTAGCTAATCAGATTGCCAGAAAAGAATGAATTTCCGTCGCGACGACGCTGCAGAGGAAAACTATGACGGGGTGTGCCTAAGGGCACGAGATCATCGGATTCGTCAAAGAAAGCCTCCACTCGGAGGGTGAGGGAAATAGGCGCTGCTGTTAATTGGTCAATTTCTATGTTGGCGGTTGGAAAAGGATGCTAGCCGCCCTAGAGAGAAAGTTCCTAGCAGGCAACGCCGTACGTGACCAAATCAGGCTTTCCCGTAACTTCTCGCAATAGGTGACAGATTTACAGGCTGATGGAACAAAGACTGTTTGTCAATCTGAAGGACTTTAGTTAACTAGGTCCTAAGATTTATAACGGTTCCTCAGGCTATCTGAACATAAACTGTAAACGATGCATCGGCATCTGGCGATCATCTGGCCCAAAGAATGGGGTCTGTGCGTGGCGAGCTGCGGGGCTGTTGGAATGTATTATTGTCAAGTGTCTGTACTGCCAATTCTTTAAAGGGAAGCTATGTTACTTTATATCTCTGTTAGGTGAAACGTTCATCCCGTGACCGTGGCTACGCTCGGCGACCGGATGTCGCCTCGAGCCTAAACTCATTGTCTCAAATTTCGAATGACTGTGTCTGGGTTATTTCGTAAATGCTACAGTATTCGGGCTTTTCCAAATAATTCCAATGGGGGGGGGCCCGGTGTACTTTCATCTCCGACACGGCCATCCTGACTATCACACGTCCTCGGGTGTATCTAGAATATTGGGTTTCCCCAATGTTAGATTCGATATAACTGTCGTTATTTACAATTTAGTTAAGTGTCAAAATAGGTCAAGGGTCCAGTTCGACAGCAAAAATTCTGGTCGGACGTTTGATAACGAAAGAGTTAAAAGAGAGTGGAAACCCGTAACGTTACGATTGATATTCGAAGCGCTAGTCGCATTTTGTGAATCATCAGTCTGGGCGTAATGACATGATGGACCATTCTCGATCTCGCACCTGGACGACCCTCAGTTCTCTGGATCATGATACCACACTGAGCTTTTATTCAAACACTATGTTAGATGTTATCTCCGTAGTGTTAACGATACTTGAATTGAATTCGGTAACGGTGTGTTGATCCCGCACTTACTTTGTTTGAGCCGTATGCCCCCCGTAAGGCGTATGTGAGCCACTATGTTCGATCCGACACCTGATTACCGCACTGGACATGTATGAAGACATTGTCCTTTGCCATATCGCCACACTGCGTTAGATGTTATTTCCATGATACTTGAATCGAATTCGGTAACGGTGTGTTGATCCCGCACTTACTTTGTTTGAGCCGTATGCCCCCCGTAAGGCGTATGTGAGCCACTATGTTCGATCCGACACCTGATTACCGCACTGGACATGTATGAAGACATTGTCCTTTGCCATATCGCCACACTGGCATATGCAAACTCTTTCTGCTAAGTGCTGTGGTCAGAATGATCCTCTGAGACCAAGGTACTCGCATCGTCATGGTCACTGTTCTCGTCATCACCGCAGACGTCCAACTCAGTAGGAACGCGACTATCTGGCATTTTCTTTAACCTATCATGACTGTATTTATATGACCGTTTGCCGTCTAGTGTTTTTAAAATGTACCTATCTCCTTCCAAAATTTCCGCTATCACAAATGGACCGCTAAATTTCGGATCTAGTTTCGTTTGGTTCCTTTCCTCGTTTTTCTTTAATACAAAGTCACCGAGATTGAATTTAACTACTTTGGCTTTCGTTTTATCGAATCTTTCCTTATCGTACTTAGCGCTATCTTCCATATTTCGTATGGCCTGTTGTCTTACGTTGCAGATATCTATTTCCTTTTCTTCGGTATTTTCAGATAGTAGTAACCCGTAGGGTCTCGCTGTTTTACCAATTAATAATTCTAGCGGACTCGATTTAGTCACACGATGAGTGGTGCAATTTAAAGCTAACTGTATTTCGCCGATCGCGTCTTGCCATGATCGCCCGGTCGTTTCTACCGTTGTAAACATATTCTTTAATGTACCCATAGTACGCTCTACCTGTCCATTCGCTCTACTAGCACCGGTTGCTATTAGGTGGAGTTTAATTTGTTTATCCCGACAAAAATCTTGAAATTCTTTGCCGGTAAAACATCGCCCTTGATCCGCTATTATCCGAGAGAGACTGCCGAATAGAAATATGGCGGACTTAAGTGCCTTAACGGTGCTAAGGGAGTCTATTTTACGAGTGTGGTGTAGGTATACAAATTTGGTAAAGGCATCGATCAGGACAATGACGTATTCTTTCGAGTCGTTCTTGCCGCTCAGCTTTCCCGTTATGTCTACGTGAATGGTATGCCAAGGTATGCTGGTCTTAGGTATGGGATGTAATTCAACTTGCACTTTGCCTGAATTCGCCTTAGAAATCTGACAAGCATGACAGTTCTCTACGAATTTGCGAACATATTTCGCCATCCCTTCGAACCAGTAATACTCGTACAGTTTCTCGAGCGTTTTATCCCAACCTAAGTGCATAATTGACTGGTGTATGTGGTTAATGACGGACCACCTAAACCCTCTTGGTACGATGGGCAGGCAGAGGGTCTTGCCTCTCCTTTGTATTTTACGGTAAAGGGTACCGGATCGTAACTCATACGTACTCGCAATGTCTTCCGCGAGCTCGTCGTTTCGCAGTTTGTTGACGATTTCAGAAATTTGAGGGTCGCGACGTTGTTCCGCTAGTAGCCAATCTTCCGAGATTTCGGCCAGATTAATTTTCTTTTCTTCGATCTTGTTGGTGGGGGCGCGGTCGGTGTCTACAAGATTACGCGAGAAGAAATCTACGTGGGCCATTCGTTTGCCTTCTCGATACATAATGTCGAAAGTGAAAGTTTGCAAGTAAGCCCACCACCTATGAACCCTGTCACTTAGACTTACTTTATTACGAGCTGCTTTTAACGAGTTACAATCAGTGACAACGAGAAATTCCCGTCCGTGTAAATAGTGGCGAAACTGTTTAACGGCGTTTACAACTGCCAGGGTCTCTAGTTCATATGAATGATATCTGGATTCCGCGGGGCTCGTTCTCTTACTGTAATATTCTATTACTCGGTTTCTGCCGTCGATTTTGTGCATTAAAATAGCGCCGTATCCGTCCGAACTAGCGTTAGTATGTAATTCTATCGGGTAATTCGGGTCAAATATCATCAACACCGGCTCGTTGGTCAGGATGGAAATTATCTTTTGCCTTATGGTTTCGTGTCTATCTGTCCAAGTTAGGTTTTTAATACCGGAGGTAAGTGCGTACAATGGTTTCATTACCTGCGAAAATTTAGGGACGAATTTTCGGAAATAGGAGGCTAAACCTATGAACTGCCTAAGTTGAGCGACGGTCGTTGGTGCCGGTAGAGAACTCAAGGCTTGTATTTTACCCGGATTTGGGCGAACTTCTCCGTTATGAACTACGTACCCGAGATAAAGTACAGACGTCTTGAGAAAGGAACACTTCGAAAAATTGAAGGAGAACCCGGCGTTTACGAGGGTACCTAGTACGATGGGTAATCTTTCTAGAGCCTGGTCTACCGATTCAGCGATGATTAGGACGTCATCCAGGTAGACAACAACGTACGAGTGGGCGAGGCCGCCCAAGGCATTGAGGATAGCCCTCTGGAAAACGGACGGTGCGTTTTTCAATCCAAACGGCATCGTCGTATACTCGTACTGCCCGTCGGGGGTGACAAACGCTGTATATTCTGTCGAATTGGGATGAATGGGGATTTGATGGAACCCGCTGGCCATGTCGAGGCTAATGAAGTACTTCGCCCTTTGCAATCTCGCGATTTGATCCGCGATAAGAGGTAGAGGATATCGGTCCGCGACCGTATTTTTGTTTAGCTCTCGAAAATCTACGCACAACCTATCCGAGCCGTCCTTCTTCTTTACGAGTAACATAGGGCTCGCGAACGGTGAGTTACTAGGCCTTATAATTTCTGCCTTAATTAATTCGCTTATTCGTTCGCGCACTATGCTTCGCTCTGCCTCGCTAAGCCTGTAGGGGCTTCTTTGTACGGTGATATTAGGATCGATCAGACGTATCTCTAACTGTCCCGTATTTACTCGTGCACGCGGGAAACCCGTAATAAATGAACTTTTGAATTCTTCGAGGATGGAGATCAATCGGTCTTTGTCTTTACCGAACACCTCGGTGTCGACCCCATTAATATCGATTTTACTTTCGGCGGTTATATTGTAAACATTGACAGCTTTTGCCCTGCAAATACTGAGGCTATTTTGGGTAATATTGACGTTAAAACCCTGGCTCAAAATTTCGCGGCCTATCATGATGTCGTAATTTAGATAGCCGTCGGCAAGGATGTGAAAAATTATCTCCAACGCAAAACCATTAATACGTACTATGGATGCAATTTGAGACGTGCAATTAATACGGTGATTTCCTATCCCTCGCATTACTACTACGTCGGTCGTTCTTTTGCCGGAAAACTTCGAGGCTATGGACTCTTTGATTAGCGAACATTCGGCTCCAGAATCGAAATAAAACGAGAACGACTCACCCAGATGGCTTAAGTTACCAGTTGAAGACTCAACCACGCAGGAGTTGACTCGACGTTCGTTAACGGGGTTGCGATTTGTTTTCTGCAGCAGCGGGCAGTTGGATGCGATGTGGCCCTCTCCGCGACACTTGAAGCATGACACCTTGGACGATCCAGCCGGTCGGCTTTTCTCCTGTCTCTCGGTTCTCATTCTCGTACGACACTCCGCTATCTTATGCCCGGGAATACCACAGTGACGACACCTGATCCGGGGTCAGGTATCTTCTGCCGTTTAACTTCGGGGCCCGTCGACGGATTTCCTGACGAAGGCGCCGGCCTCTTCTTCGCGTAGTGGAAAGCTTTCATTTCCATCAAAAATTGATCCCGAGTCTTGATGTCGCTTGTAAGCGCTAGTTTCTCGACACGTTCATCGAGCAGACTCAGGTGATAAAGAACGGTGGTGATACTTCCTTAGGTTCCGCACCCGCCTCTTGCTTTTTCAATTGACTCACGATGGCCAGAAGCTGCTCCTTAATTGTAGACGGTGGTGATCCCACTTCTGATGTCGGGTTTACGTTAGGGGCGTATAACGAATCTTCACCAGTGTTGTTCATGGTTGTCGCACAGATATTTATTACACAAGTATGGCTGATACAAGATTGACAAACGGACGCGGTAGCTGGACGCTAATGACAATGGCCCTAAGTTCGATATAGCGAATCCACGGTCAACGGGATAACGAATATACTTTGCTTCAAAGTCTAAGTCGGACTCAACTTACTACTCGCGATACTAGGAACGCTTGATTGACTCTTAGCTAATCAGATTGCCAGAAAAGAATGAATTTCCGTCGCGACGACGCTGCAGAGGAAAACTATGACGGGGTGTGCCTAAGGGCACGAGATCATCGGATTCGTCAAAGAAAGCCTCCACTCGGAGGGTGAGGGAAATAGGCGCTGCTGTTAATTGGTCAATTTCTATGTTGGCGGTTGGAAAAGGATGCTAGCCGCCCTAGAGAGAAAGTTCCTAGCAGGCAACGCCGTACGTGACCAAATCAGGCTTTCCCGTAACTTCTCGCAATAGGTGACAGATTTACAGGCTGATGGAACAAAGACTGTTTGTCAATCTGAAGGACTTTAGTTAACTAGGTCCTAAGATTTATAACGGTTCCTCAGGCTATCTGAACATAAACTGTAAACGATGCATCGGCATCTGGCGATCATCTGGCCCAAAGAATGGGGTCTGTGCGTGGCGAGCTGCGGGGCTGTTGGAATGTATTATTGTCAAGTGTCTGTACTGCCAATTCTTTAAAGGGAAGCTATGTTACTTTATATCTCTGTTAGGTGAAACGTTCATCCCGTGACCGTGGCTACGCTCGGCGACCGGATGTCGCCTCGAGCCTAAACTCATTGTCTCAAATTTCGAATGACTGTGTCTGGGTTATTTCGTAAATGCTACAGTATTCGGGCTTTTCCAAATAATTCCAATGGGGGGGGGCCCGGTGTACTTTCATCTCCGACATATATATATATATATAAAAGTATTTTATTTATATATGTCAAGTTATCGTTAGGTTTAGGGGCGTATATATAACTTTATTATATATTATATATTATATTATTATATATTATATTATATTATTATATTATATATTATTTATTATATATATATAACTCATATAATATATTAAAAAAGATTTAAACTGATGCTATTTTTACTTTACTTTCTTTGTATCTACGATAATGTTACGAGTGTCATATTAGTACGAGATTCATAAGTCATAGATTCATAAGTCTAAAAACTGAAATTAATCATTGAACATTCTGGATGCTCGGTCTAATTTCTACGAACATTGGCTTGCGTTCGTCACGAAAAAGTTGTTTTGACAGAAATGAGTATACGAACAGATCGTTTAATGACCATTTACACTAAACGACTACAAGCGAATTCTTTCTCGTTTGCCTCTAAAATCGAAATACACCGTTAGAAAAAAAAACACAAAGTGTGAATAAAATAGAGAGGAAGGTTCGTCATCTAATTCTCGCTATCACTTTCGCATCAATACAAACTTATTTGTAATCGCCAGCGGACGTTAACTTTAAATTTAGAATCATCGAGATGTAATACCTTGTCATCTTTCCTCCTAAGTTCCTCTTTCATGGCTTCTATCTGTTCCTCTAAACCTTTTTGACTGATCATCGATTCCAGTTCTTTGTTCAGTACATCGATCTGCTCGTCTCTTTGTTCTAACTGCTTCCTTAGATCAGCCACGGTATCCTCGCAGTTGTTCAGCTTATCTAATAAATCTGAAATGTCAATATACTCCGGCACTGTGGTTGTTTCGGCTGTTTGCAATATCGTTTCTGGCGTTTCCTTTCCTTCGAGATCAACCAATGCACTGCGCAAGTCTGTCACTTGAGCAAGAAGACGTTCGTTTTCCAAACGCAGATCATCGCAGCTCTTAGAAAGGTCCACCAAGGTTTCGATCGATTTCTCCACAACTTTGGAAATCTGCTGTTCAGCCGCTTCACCTTTCATAAGATCACGCAGCTTTGCCCTTAAACGATATATCGCGGGGCAGCTGATGTCCTCCTCGGTCTGTGCCAGCTTCAACCTCAAATCCGATATCATGTCTCGCAATCTGTCAGGGCAAGAAAATTTCTTTGACATCTTGAAACTGAGGCCATAAAAAATTTTCGAAGAAGTATGTTTCATGGATAGTTTTGGTAGAAGAGATACATTGAAGTCATAAAATTAATCAGGTTTGGAAATACAAAACATTTTGATAAGCAACTCTTGTCTTATCAGGAATGTAAGGTTTCAGACTCAGTTTAGTTAAAATTTACTATAAATTACATATGTCGAATATTAATGTCTAAAATAAAAATATTCATTATCGTAACATTAGTATATAACCAGAATGTTGATGTGATTTCCTCAGGTGAATGTAAATTTGGAAGAAACGCTATATATGTTTCTGCAGTCGTAGATTTATTTGAGCAAAGTTAATCAACCAAACGTCCAGATACATATGAACAATAATGTATATCATTCTGCTACCAACGATTCATTGTTAGGAAGCGGAAACGATTAAACGAGGTCTACGAAGCGGAGAAAGTAGCGAACAGTACTCTTTCTTTTCAAGCGCGAAACCCTCTCTAAGATATCTCATTTTCTCTCTGAGAAAGTGGATCGTAGCGTCAGGATCGTCACAGCAATCTCGCTCGACGAGAGTTTCCTCAAGATCCCTCGCTTTATCTTGCAGCACCGCGTTTGCATTTTGCAGCCTTTCGATTTCTTCTCGGAAGTGCACTAGCAGCGGATCGGGCTTCAATATCTCATCCGCATTTACACCTACACGAAAATATCTAATCTTCATAAACATTCGGAACAGTGCACATATACCGTACTTTTCAAAGAAAGCGCTCTAAATTTTAAAGAAAGTCCCTAATGCTAGGAAGCTCCAGTCTACATTCGGAAACAATCTTCAGTTTGTATTACTATTACGGAATTTACTAGTAAAACGGCTGAATACACATAGTACTATGTCGTAAAGAAAATAATGTAACGAAAGTTTGGTGTATTATGGGTATAGTACAGGAAAGATGCTAATGAGAAAATGAAGATTACAAAGATAAAATATATCTACGAGTTTGTTGATTTTAATGTTATTTAATAGTTAAAATTTATTGGTATATTTAATATAACATAGTTAAAAACAAAAATAATCTATCCAATCCAAAAGTGTAAGCTTTATAGAAGTAGGTGTGAAATCCATCAAGTTTTGTGAAAAAACTAACAGCATATCAAATACCTAAAATATGATAACTAGACTGCGAATTTGTATGAAAATTTACATTTTTATAAACACAATTAAAAATCTGGAGATTGAATACAAATTGTTTACCTGTTAAAAAGTAGGTACCTAAATATAACCAATACTTCGATATTTCATATCAGTATCTTTGCATATTTGTGTATTTTTCCATCTTTAAATTTCGCATAAATGGATAAAAATGCGCAGTCTATTATAATCAATTAATATTTTTGAAATGAAAATATTTGAACTAAATGTTTTTTAAGAGAATTCCCGAAGCAGAATTTTTTTAACAGTTTGCGTTCATAAAATGACCTAATGCTCAGTTAAAAAGACTTGTTCGCAAACTAATGCTATTGAACGAGACGATCAGTGTGTATGTAATTTCTGCCGTTTCGCTCTTTATAGTACTAATTGCGTGAAACGTTACTCCTTTCAACTTGAATCAAACGACTAATTCGTACGGGAGGAGAAACGCAGTCACAAGGGTATCAGTACAGAATTCCAATTAATCAATTTCGTACAAACTAACTACTAAACGAATCAGAGAGAGAAACAGAGAGACAAAGAGAAAAAGAGAAAGAGACAGAGATAATAAGGAGAGATTCAGAAAGGAGAAAAGAAGAAGAGGAGGAAATAATCTACGAAATATACATCGATACCGAATGATTGGAGGGCTTGTTTCAGAGACCTATTTTCGCTCTCGAGTTGAAGTCTTTCCATTCGCCATTTTTTCATCTGACACTTCATTACAGTGAGCTTCTTCAGGGCAAACGAGAGGTCGTAGATTTCTGCTTCTTTGTCGCTGAATGGATCGTAACTGCAGCAACAGCACGGCTCGTGCGGTGGACCGATCGATTCTTGCGACGATGCCTCGCATCCACACCGGCAAACTTCCATTATTCGAATAATCTTTCAAAATTTTCCGTAATTAGAAACCGCTTGCCTCTCGGCATAAGACAAGAATTTTAACATCGATTCGTAACTGTAAGAAGAAAACGACCTTAAAGCTTAGAGGCCGAGCGAACTGGCTTTAGAAATTCAGACTTAATAATAAAGGAGCTTTATACAATAATAATGTCGACTAAAGAACAGCATGATTGTATCTTAATATTTTCTATTCCTATTTATAGAACATCTACGATCGGCGTTTTTACTTCGTTCTCTAACCTTCTAAATCCGTTTTCCAGCCAATCATTAAATCATATTTTCCAGGTTATCCGAACGTAACTATTTTCCTGTTGTATGTTTTTTCCTCCCTATCACCGCGCTGGTGTCGCCGAATCACTGATATAAGTGAATTATGATCGTAAACCAATTACAGACAGTTCGGCGCATCTAAGCGCGAAACTAGCCTCGAGCACCAGGTCAAACAAAACATTTAGTCTAGATATACGAGGTTGACATGATATTTTTTGACGCGGCAGTCACACTTTTGCCATCACACGACCACGGTCATCGATAAAGATCGATAATCTGATTTAACGTCAGACTGGTTTGTTTTATTGGGCCACGTAATAAATTCGTTTATATTTTGACGACACGACACTTAGATAGATACAATTTTCATACGTAATACATATATGTATTATTTAACGTGTTTCCATAAATATTCAGAGCGCACCATTCTCTATAAAATTTAGGATAACTTTTCCATTGTTTGCTATAATTTCCAGATTATAGATTAACATCATCGAAATAGCAAAAAAAAAATATCTTTCCGTATAATATCAGCTGGCTGTTACTTTTCTTTGCTCTAAATATGCAAATTAACTGTCCAAAGACTGAATATTTTTTCTGAAATTTTGTCAAAAATACCGTATTTCTTTATTATGAAGTTACTTATTTTAAAATTACAAAAAGATTCATGCACGGAAAATCGCGCTCCTACAAATTTTGAAATTCTTCAAATGAAAATAAAAGAAATATGTATGTTTTCAAATAAATAATTCGATTTACGCCTTTAACTAAGTAATTAAGAATAAAGAAAAGTGCATAATAACTTCTCTGTACTGTTTTATTATAAATTACTGTAAGAAATTAGAAATGTGATTTTACTATAATGGTATCTTGTTTCACATTTTACGACTACAAACGGTTATTTTTATATTATTGCTTGTAGCAAAGTTATTAAATATTAATAGAGAAGATGGTATGAAAGGGGGATTTTTGCTTCGAATAAAATATAATACAGCCTCGTATTCCTGTGACCCGCCAGGCATCGCTTCTACGATCGCCGAGGGGGTCAATCTCTCGCCTATGACGAGACGCAGGGTGTAGCGGGGCAACTCTCACGCCCGACAAAACTCCAGCGTGTGTTGCGCCGTGTCCCTATCCTCCCCGCAGTACTGATTTTCATCAGGTACCCAACGAACACGCCGTGAGCATCTGGATCATCCTGAAGGACCGGGAGACCGCGGCGGCTCCTCCATGCCTCCCAACTTGGAAGGACGGCCTCGACGCCTCGATGTTCGCCTCCCTCGTTGATCAGCTGAGACCGCCACTGGTCGCACGCATTCTCCTCGGCGGTTCCCAGATCGTCTGGGGCCGCCTGCTCAGCCGCGTTCTCCCCGGGGTCCAGCGCTCTCATGCGGCAGTATCTCTGCTTAAGTACCAACACCCAGAGCTCCCACGGAGGAGATGCGGCCAAAACAGTCGCCGACGCAAAAGACACCGTTCGGTATCCCCTGACGATTCTGATGGCGGTCACCCTGTGCAGCCTCCTTAGGAGTAGGATGCTGCGGCGACTCGTCATCAGATCGTCCACCCACACCGGGGCCCCGTACATCACTCGGGACCGAACGACGCCCTCGTATAGTCGGTGCACCGCGACTTCCGGCCCGCCGATGTTCGGCAGCAGGCCGCACAAGACGTTGGCCGCCGCCGACACCCTGGGAACCAGGGAGTCGAAGTGCGGCCCGAACGTTCGAGTAACTGTAACTGACTTTGACTTTGTCGCGTCGGTTCGAGATTATTTCACGTTCCGCACGTAAGGTGAGAGATTCGTACTCTAATTATGATAGTTATTTCAAAATTTACTATAAAACTGACAGAGTAACGATTCAGAATGTCACATTAACAGAACAGAATAGGAATGGAATGTCGAGTGCTGACTTTGGAGGATTTTTATATCAAGGGTTTGGTTCCTGTGGAGGGGTTATTGCTGGATGCCGTCACACATGTATGCTGTTACTGCTTAATTGTAGTTTTGATGGCTATGGTATGCGAACTGGTATGTAAAATATGATCCTATATTCCGGATATAAGGACACCACTAAAATTTTGTTACTAAACCTCGATATTAACTTTTACATACTTATTACGAAACTTGCGGATAAAAATTTGGCCGCCGAACGAAACGAACAATTCTGTTTGTCATGATTAGTTTCCGCGAGCTCCGCATGTTAGTGGTCGAATAAAGAGGAACGATTTAAAACGGCGACCCCTTTTAAAGTTAAACAATTTATAGATATTAATTCCAATAAGCACAGAGAATTCAATTACTAATTATTAATAGTGATATGATTTCAAAACATTAGTGGATTATTACATCAGAATAGATTCTAGCAAGAATTGTGTGAGCATTTAAATTATGTTTATAATAATTTCCGAATTCTTATTAAGATGCTAATTCGTACTAAGACAGGAAGATATAATGGAAGGTAATATATGCAAAGCGGTGATAAGGTGGTTAAAAGTTTTAGAGAAATAGCGTAAAAATATAGGTGTCGAACGAATTATACGCCAGAGATAGATACGTGATGGTATGTATGTAGTAATTTAATTCGTAGTATTTGATATAATAGGATATATGTGCGTTTTGGTATCGGAGTGTGGATGAGTGCAGATTTGAGGGATGCTCCGAAGCTTCTTTTCCACTTGCGACTAATCGGAGTCGTAAATTCCCGTTACGATTATACGAATCGACACTGCGAGCAGGGTGATTCCCTTATTTCTTTTGGGATAATAGGGGTGTTTGTTGTTGAATACAACTGTAGTCTACAATTATATAATATATATATTTCCACCAATTACAACACTTAGAATGTAGACAGAAGTTATTTGATTTCGTCGTGTCGGAAAGTACAATGATTGACCCGAGGGTTGATAGAGTTGGCGTGTTGAATGCCGAGAACTTGTTAGAATAGTAGACTTGACTGCCCAATGAGCAAAAGAACAGTAGTGTTGACTGTCCGAGGTGTGTAAGATCAGTAGACTTGACTGTCCGAGGAGTGTAAGAGCAGTAGTTTTGACTGTCTGAGGAGTGCAAGAGCAGTAACAGACCCATCTCGTACTATTTAGGAGGAAAGCTCGATGTGGGTGTACCCTTTTTGAACTAAAAACGCGGATTCGTTGTTCACACTTTTCGGTAGAAAGTGAGGGTAACGACCCGCGATGCCCATTGGTTATAGCCAATGTTAATAAACAAAATACGAGGAGAAAGTCTTCTGCAGATGTGGCTCATGGGTGTCCTTGTTCCTGGGAAAAACCAGCTGTTTCGCGGGGCACATCTGCTTTCTCCGTAATTAGCAAGAGCGTGCAACAAACCCAAGGACCGTTCAAAGGGCCATCCATAAACCGAAAATACTTATGTGAATAAAAGTTAAGCTAAAAAGATTCGGTTTATGGTGATTCCTTGGGTTTATTGCGGGTCAGTGTAACGAGGGGTAGGCCCTGGCGACCAGACCGAGAGGGACGTCGCACGGACCATCTCGTGCGACGTAACAGTATCTGACAATCTATAAATAGATTATTCAGAAATGTATAAACGAGGCGTATATTCAATAAGGCACAGTTCTAAAATTATCAGAGATATCAAAATGAAATTTACCGCAATTTAAATATACATCTAGCACACTTGAACTCATCGCATATTAATTAAATTGAAACAAAACCGTGTAGCAACATTGAAAAGTAATAAATATAAAAAAAGACCACGCTACATCATGATCCAAATGCTCAATTACCCATCCGTATAAAATTTTTAATTATGGAAATACTTATGCAAATGTATTTTTACACTATGTTTGACACGCAACGGCCTCACTGTACAGTGTGAGATTTATGACTCAGTATTTGCTATTGAGACAAGGAAAGGCAAAATCAGAAAATTTGCAATACATACTGTTTGTCCAAATCACTGCACAGTTGTGCACCATTTGAATGTTGTTACCCATACGATAGAAAATTAAATCTTTCTCTCAAAACTAGCCAATCATCTTTGATCGTGTCTCGTTGACTAAATCTCGTGTCACTTTGAATGTTCAGTTCCCTTTTGACTGCCGAAGAGTGCAGACGTGCCGGGTGTCCGGAGAGGTCTCTCCCTCGAAACAGGACGTGGAGAGAAAGTGTTCCCGAAAGTGCGAAAAACAGGGAAAACAAAAATGCAACGAGTGTCACCGCTCAGGATATCAAGCAACGGAGAAACATATGCCGTACACAAAAATACGGAAATCCAAGAATCTACAGAAACCGAAATGGAAATCACTCGAATGAGCGACGATACAAACGCCAACAACAACGAAATGACACAACAAGACGGAAGCTGGAAGGTCGTAACTCCCAGCAAAAGAAGAAAAATTACAACAAACGCAAATACTAGGAGGGCTGAAGAAACAGAAAGTAAGCAGTGGCTCCAAGAAATCCCACTACAAAACCCCTTCAGCATACTACCACAAGAGAAGGAACCAGAAACAACTGAAAAACCAAAACACAACACCAAACCACCACCAATATACATCGATGCGCAAGTAATAGACCCCCTCCACGAACTGCTAAACAATACGGCAGGCAAAGAAAACTACTCAATAAAACAATTAAAACTGGACCAGGTAAAAGTGCTAACCAACGCCCCAGAAACCTACAGAAAAGTGGTAAAAGTGCTAAAAGAAAAAAACGCCGGGTACCACACCTACCAGCTCAAAACTGACAAAAGCTATAAAGCAGTTATCAGAGGGCTACACCCAAAGACAAACACAAGCAACATATGTGACGAACTAGCCAAAATCGGACACCAGGTAAGGGTAATAAACAACATAACAAAATTTGATACCAAACAACCACTACCACTGTTCCTAATAGAACTAGAACCGAACAAAAACAACAAGGAAATCTATGACATTAAACAAATCTTAAACACAATAATCACAGTTGAACCACCCAGACAAAAAAAAGACATGCGGTGCCAACAATATGGGCACACAAAAAATTACTGCAACAGAAACCCGGTGTGCGTCAAATGCTCAGAAAAGCACTTGACAACGTACTGCCCATACACGGGAAAAATAAACGAGGTAAAGGGCTACAACTGCAACGGAAACCACCCAGCCAGCTACAAAGGCTGCCCAGCCAGAAAAATACTCCAACGTAAAATGTTTCCGCCGTCTAGAAGCAGGACATATAACTACCACCACACACAACAAGACAGGGCAGAAGCTGAGGCACCAATAAAAGTACAGCACGTAATGAACAACAACCACAACCATACCAACACCACTGGCAGTCGAAGCTACGCGCAAGCAACCAAGGAAGTAACACCCGTAGCCAACCAAAACCACAACAATAACACCAACGACGCTACAGAAATAAAAGAACTATTAAAACAATCCATCAAAAGCACCGACATGTTAACAAGAACGATAAGCGAACTAAACGAAGCATTCAAACAGCAATCATTACAAATCACAGCTATGATACAACTGATAACAACCATGCTAAGCAAGAAGTAAAAACGGACATACTAAAAATAGCTGCCTGGAACTCTAACGGCTTACAACAAAGGGCCATTGAAACCAAAGCATTCCTATACCACAACAACATAGACATACTACTCGTATCAGAGACGCATTTCACAACAAAAAGCTACACAAAAATGCCGCACTATACCATATATGATACCTAGCACCCCTCAGGAAAAGCACACGGAGGAACCGTAGTGATAATAAGAAACGACATTAAACACCACCTACACAGCCAAGTTAGTAAAGAACACATACAAGCAACTACCGTTACCGTACAAACTAGCAGCAACCGTCTACAGCTGTCAGCAGTATATGCACCACCGCGACACAAAATTACAGCACAAATGTGGGAAGAATACTTCCAACAACTAGGCGACAAGTTTATCGCAGCAGGAGACTACAACTCAAAGCACACAACATGGGGATCAAGAATCACTACACCTCGAGGCAGAACCCTGGAAAAACACATCAGGAAAAACAATCTCAATATATTATCCACAGGAAGACCGACATACTGGCCGACAGACCTGAGCAAAATCCCTGACCTACTCGACTTTGCAGTCACAAAGGGATTAAACGGAAATAAAATAAATATAGCATCCAGCCTCGAGAATAGCTCCGACCATACACCCATAATAATAACATACAGAAACAAGCCAATACTCTACAACAACTCAGAGACACTATGCAACAAATCCACTAATTGGCAAACCTTCAAAGAAATAATTGAAAGCAAAATCAACTGCAACATCCCACTGAAAATGCCCCAACACATCGAACAAGCTGTAACAACACTTACAAAAACTATACAAGAGGCAGCACGGGCAACCACAAAACCAGCAACTACCACTAGACAAACAAAACAAATCCCATCAGACATCCTCGAAAAAATTAGAGATAAAAGAAAAGCGAAAGCAAAATGGCAAAAACATAGAACAAAAGAAAACAAAAAACACCTAAACAAACTCGCAAAGGAAATAAAAAACAAAATAAAAGAGCACAACAACAACGAATTCACAAAGTTCATAGAGTCACTATCTGCACACGAGAACTACAACTACTCACTATGGAAAGCCACAAAAAAAATAAAGAAGGCGATAAAACCAGCCCCAGCAATCAGAAAAGCAGACAACACATGGGCAAGAAGCAACGAAGAGCAAGCCGAAGAATTTTCCATCCACCTATGCAACACATTTACACCACACAACATCAATAGCAGCAACCACAATAGCCATACGGACGACGACGCGATAGCCACTAGCACTGCAATCGACAAGCAATACACCATACCCAAAACAACAGCACAAGAAATAAGAAACATAATAGAAAAAACAAAAAACAACAAAGCACCAGGAATCGATCTAATCAATGGCAAAATATTGAAAAACCTCCCTCCAAAAGCGATACGGCTAATTACAATAATATTCAATGCAATACTAAGAATACAATATTATCCTACATTATGGAAACAGGCACAAATCATGATGTTACCCAAACCAGGCAAAGACCCACATGAAGCAACATCCTACAGACCAATATCACTACTCCCCGTGCTCTCCAAAATACTAGAAAAAGTAATATACGCCCGACTAAAACCAATAATAGAGAAGGAAAAACTAATACCAGACCATCAATTTGGATTCAGAAATAAACACTCCACCATAGAACAAATGCACAGGCTTGTCAACGAAATAATACACACAATAGAAAACAAACAATATTGTACAGCCCTATTCATGGACATAGAGAAAGCTTTCGACAAAATAAACCACGAAAGCCTAATACAAACAATCAAGAAACAATTCCCGGAAAAAATATACCAAATAATAAAATCATACATAAGCAACAGAACCTTCACAGTAGAAATCAAGGACGCACACTCCGAAGCAAAAGACATCAAAGCAGGTGTTCCACAAGGAAGCGTACTAGGACCCATACTATACACACTATACACGGCCAACATTCCAACAACTACCAATAGCAAAATACTGACATTCGCGGACGACACAGCCGTGCTAGTCAGGCACACTAACCCTGAAACAGCAGCCACAATACTACAAGAGCACATCACAAAAATAGAAAAGTGGCTACAAGACAAACAAATCAAAGCTAACCCTAATAAATGCAACCACATCACATTCACATTGAGAAAACAGATAACACCAAACATCTTCCTGAACGGCACGCAAATAACACAAACAAGGCAAGTCAAATACCTTGGACTTCACATAGATACACACTTCACATGGAAACAGCACATCAAATCAATAATAGACAAAATACAGACAGCAAGGAGACAAATGCACTGGTTAACAAGCCGAAAATCCAAACTAAGCACAGAAAACAAACTGAAAATATACAAAATAATCATAAAGCCAATCTGGACATACGGAATTCCACTATGGGGAACAGCAGCAATGAGTCATATAACCAAAATCGAAACAATATAAGCCAAAATCCTTAGAACAATAGTAAACGTCCCATGGTACGTTAGAAACGAGGACATAAGGAAAGACCTCGGAATACCAACGGTCAAGGAGGAGATTACCAGATTCGCAACAAGAAGCAGAACAAGAATAGAAATACACCCGAACCAGCTGGCAGCTGAAACGTGCAACACAACAAATATCGCAAGAAGACTAAAAAGGAAACACCCAATAGACCTCATAAAAGATATAACTTAGAAAAAAAAAAAACGAAGCTGGCACCCCGCTGGGGGTAGCCACCCACATGTTATATTTATTTTTTTATTTATATCTTTTTCATTCTTCACCAACAAGATATAACACTTTACCAAATGTCCGCAAGGACAAATTATAAAATAACCAAAATAAAATAAAAAAAAAAAAAAAAAAACTTTGAATGTTCGTGAATGTGTTGCGAGAATTGTTCAAGAATCGAATAAAAATCAACTTTATTCTTATTAATAGAAACATATCTTCTTTTAAACCACATTAATCAATTTGTCATGGAATTCCTTATAAAAAGTTCTAACCTATTTATGCTGAAAAACTATTAGTATGTATATATACATATATATATATATATGTCGGAGATGAAAGGACACCGGGCCCCCCCCGTTGGAATTATTTGGAAAAGCCTCAATACTGTAGCATTTACGAAATAACCCAGACACAGTCATTCGAAACTTGAGACAATGAGTTTAGGCTCGAGGCGACAACCGGTCGCCGAGCGTAGCCACGGTCACGGGATGAACGTTCCACCTAACAGAGATATAAAGTAACATAGCTTTCCTTTAAAGAATTGGCAGTACAAACACTTGATAATAAGACTTTCCAACAGCCCCGCAGCTCGCCACACACAGACCCCATTCTTTGGGCCAGATGATCGCCAGATGCCGATGCATCGTTTACAGTTTATGTTCAGATAGCCTGAGGAACCGTTACAAATCTTAGGACTTAGTTAACTAAAGTCCTTCAGATTGACAAACAGTCTTTATTCTATCAGCCTGTAAATCTGTCACCTATTGCGGGAAGTTATGGGAAAGCCTGATTTGGTCACGTACGACGTTGCCTGCTAGGAACTCTCTCTCTAGGGCGGCTAGCATCCTTTTCTAACCGCCAACATAGAAATTGACCAATTAACAGCAGCGTCTATTTCCCTCACCCTCCGAGTGGAGGCTTTCTTTGACGAATCCGATGATCTCGTGCCCTTAGGCACACCCCATCATAGTTTTCCTCTGCAGCGTCGTCGCGACGGAAAGTCATTCTTTTCTGGCAATCCGATTAGCTAAGAGTCAATCAAGCGTTCCTAGTATCACGAGTAGTAAGTTGAGTCCGACTTAGACTTTGAAGCAAAGTATATTCGTTATCCCGTTGACCGTGGATTCGCTATATCGAACCTAGGGCCATTGTCATTAGCGTCCAGTTACCGCGTCCGATCGTCAATCTTGTATCAGCCATACTTGTGTAATAAATATCTGTGCGACAACCATGAACAACACTGGTGAAGATTCGTTATACGCCCCTAACGCCAACCCGACATATACATATATATAATATAATATTAAAAGCTAAACATATGTGTAATGTTACGATAGAAAATTTTTCATCACTATAATATTAAATATTTATATTAGTATTACATATTATCATATAATAATATTACTATTACTATACAGTATTATATAACATTATAAGTTAATGGTAATATATATTAAAACGTCATCACTGAAACTCCTCACATTCTAGCAGCGAAGTGACATCCGGTTGCACGCGACTGTTGCACGTTTGTATGACACATATGCATATATATATTCTATATACTTTGCAGCCGCACACGATTAATTTGTCGCGATAAATCATGCCTTAACTTCGCAGTAGCGAGCGACTCATAATCGCAGCAACATGAATGAAAATCGTGCCATGTACGATAACGCAGTCCCGCGACTAGTAGCAAAAGGAAAAAGAGGTCTTTTCTTTGGAAAAAGGGACCAAAAACTCTAAGAGTTGTATGGGATTGAGCTGGAAGTTAGATATATATAAATCAAGTCTTTCTCTCTGAATAAATAACTATGATGATGATGATGATGATGATGATAAAACAGCATCATGAAGAAGAAGTAAGAAGAAATATATGTATAAGATGCAATGATTTTCAAAAAATGTCAGTTTATAGATTTTGATATAATATATAATTACAAATTAAATTTTTTACAATAAATAAATAAATAAAACCATTAGTGCTCTGTATACTTCATTTCTAAAATTTAATAATCGATGTACATGCATAGTACACTGCATATATAAGTATATATCATGCGATGTACAAAATATTCAACAAAAAAGAAAACATTTATGGTTTTTTTTAATGTACCCCATCAAATTGGTTGTAATATTCTATTAATTTTTTATGATTCGCTGCTTTGCATAACGGCATAGACAGATATTACAGAAATACCAACCTTCGGACACACCTTGCATAATGCATGTAATGCAAGGTGTTCACTACATGACGATGTAGTTACTATGTTGATACAGAAAATTATATAGATGTTAGAAAATGCAATGAAACCATGTTCATAATTACATTTAACCTACTTGTGTATATAAAATGTCGAAATTAATACAAAATATTATAAAGAATATAAATATTCGAAATATATTTATTCTTTTAAATCCCTGCTGCCTTTTAGGTATATGTATCAAGAAGGTATTTATATTTAGGTATTTGTATTAACAATAATACTAAGGCATAGTTATATTTATTATCGACAAATTACATAGTCTATTTCTCATCGTTCTAATCGTTTTATAAGTTCAAGTTCGCCTTTAAAAAAGAAATATACGATTAGTATAATTCTACAAGAAATAGCTCTGTAATCGATATTAAAAAAAAGAGTATGTCAGTCAAAATATTAATTTCCACTAAACAAAAAACGATATGTGACGGCAACTATTTCTATGACACGATTAAAAATATCAAATGAATTTTTAACGACGTAACCACAAATTTTTAGACAAAAATCCCGTAAAAATGTGAAATGCTGTAAAAAAATAAAAATTTTATGTACGTATACAAATGCAGAAAATCTGACAACTGTGTTTAATGCCTCCTTAAACAATTTGTATTCAATATATGGTAAGTCATTTATTTATTTATTTACGAAACTTACGCTGTAACATACATGCATGTATATTATACATTATTTAGGTCTACAAGTTTAAATATGTACTTGAATTATGAAAATAAGTGAGTCAATAATAAAAATTACACTTATCAAATATAAAAGTAGGAAAGTATCAAATACAGATTCGATATACAAATTAACTTATAGTTATATGTATATGGCGAGACCCTGATTATTTAAACTGATTATGGTACACGCTATTCGGATAATCGAATAACTTTGTTCTCATATGGGAAAATATAATTTATTTTCATCTATTGTATAAATATTGCTATTAAACAAGAATAAAAGCTATTGCAGAAAGCAAAAGAGACAAGAAGTAAGGACAGAGGTAGATGTTGATAATAATTATAGTTTATAAAATTTGTAAACCAAATCCTATTCAATCCTAATTCAAAGCCGCTGGGCTGAAATAAAACTATCTATCGATACAAAATCAAAATCTTTTGAGTAGGAACGTAGCAGTTTCTATTCTTGTTTTTCAATCTATCTTACAAAGGATCATTTGCAAATTTTTCATTAATCAATATTCCGGTAATTCTTCTACTTGACTATGTAAACAAAATCTACATAGAGGTATTTTTACATCACTTTCAGCACTGTCAATTCAACCGAGCAAAACTCGGCCAGCGAATATAACTCTGACGTAACTGGATCGCGATCAACACACCGACTCGAACATTGAAGCGAATATTTCGGTTTCATTTACATGGTAGGCAGACGAGTATCTAACAATGATGGACGCATATCTTGACAATTGTCCATCGATCGAGGTAAATAACGATAACGCGTTCAAAGAGAAGACGAGAATAGCACAAGTCGCAGCTACCACATTATGTAAAATGAATAGCATAATGAAGCAGATGAGAAACTGGCGGGACGACCGTATGAAATTACGATCCAACATTTGGCGGTTAAAGCTAGCTTTACGAGTCGCTGCAAGAGACACGGATGACACTTTGCACGCTGTCCGATTGATCGAACATCAAAGAGCAGAAATCAAACGGCTAGAGACGGTGAATAAAGATTTGAAGAAAGAAATCGCTGATATTAAATCTGCTCTGTTAAATGGAGGCTACGTTACGCGAGAAACCGTTTGGAAATCCGATGACAAGCTCGTGGAAGTTAAACAGGAATACTTAGTCGAGAGAGAACGTTTAAACAACGAGATTCAATATCTGAGAAGTCGGTTGAACGAGGTGGAAGAGGGTCACGAACACAGTTCGGAAGTGGAACACTTAAAATGCAAGCTGAAGCACTTCATGATGGTCGACTACACTATGGAAATTATATTCACCGATATAGTTAACAAAGTCGCTGAGACAATAGCGAATCTATCCGAGGAACTAGTGAATGTAAACGATCGCTTGCACAAGTCGCAAATGAAAAACGATAATTTGTACGTCGAGATCGATAAACTGAAAGCCGTGATAAGATACAGAAATGGTAATCTTACGGATTATCGGAGGAGAATTGTTGAGCTGGATAATCTAACGAAACGTTTGAAGACAGAATTAAATAGATTCAAAGTTAATGACGGCAATAATTCTTGGAACATTGACTCGAATAGTCAGAGTAATCTTAATAATATCGAACGACTGGCAAAAGATTTAAGAAATAAACTAAAAAACGACCATGAGGCACTGCTTGCTAGTGGAGATCCGGATTGCTTAAAATATATACAAAAAATCATCAAATTGAGCATTAATTTAAAGCAACTGCACATCGGATTTGCAAAATTTAGCGACCAACTTAATCCATTATCTCCAGGCAAAGTAATGAAATCTAACGAGTATTTGAAACAACTTGCAACATTGAATTCGACTTTAAAGGAAATCGATGTCGAAATTGATAAATTAAAGAATAATCATATAAAGAATCATTATAGAATTAGTAGCAGCGATGGCCTAGAATACTTAATTAAGATAGAAGAACTCGAGACGATCATCAAGAAGACACGGTCGAACATGAATGGATTGAATCGTCGTGCGGCAGGAAATTCAAATGAATCGAAAGACCTTGAAGAATTGGAAAATTTCGTCGGTAGAGTGTGTCACGAGATTAAACAGTTAGAAGTGATCGTCGTATCCAGCGATCGTCTAAGTACATTCAAGAGAATCGATCAGTTGGAGGGCTTGATCATTCGATTAAAGTCGGAACTGAATGAGAAAGACGCACATATAAACGTTCTTGACCAGGAATTGTTCGGTACTAAAAATTTGTTGGAACAAGAAAGAAAAAAATTGGAGCATACACAGAAAAAGATCGTCATGCTAATGGAAGAGAACAAATTTTCGAAGTTGAGAATGAAAATGATGGAGGAGAAAGCATTGGAATTCCAGCGTGATCAGGAGGATTCGAAAAAGGAGCTGGAACAACTACAAAAGGTGGAACGCGAAACGAGCCTAACGAGAAAAAAATTACAAAATCTTCAGAGCGATAAGGGAAGATTGTTAAAGGAAATGGGAAAAATTCATGACGCCGTACAAAAGAAAAGCGAGGAAGCAAGGAGTGTTCTTATCGAAAGAAACACGATGGAGAAAGCATTAAACGCCAAGATCGCGGACTTGACACGAAACCTTCAGATTACTTTGAAGGAAAATAAAAAATTAAAAGAAAATGAAAATGCAAAGCGTTCGGAAGAAGCGATGGAGAGAATGAACGCTGAATTACAACAACTGAAGGTGGACTTAGCAATTTCGAATGAGAATTTTGATAATGCGAATCGCGAAATTGCCGATCTGAAAATTAAATTGCACCATTTTTCCGATGCTAAAACAAGACTAGAAACGAACATTTTTCATTTAGAGTCGAAAAAAGAGGTGCTCGTGTATCAACTCGGCGCAGAAAAAGCTACCGCCGATGAACGATTGAAAGAGTTCACCAACTTAAAATCAGATTACAACGAATTAGACATCAAAAGGGCGAATCTCGAGAAAGAAAAGGAACAATTAAACGCGAATTTGACGAATACAAAGATCGAAAAGGAGCTACTAGAAAAATCCGTAAATCACGTTCGCACCAAATGTACCATGCTTGAAGACAAGATTGATAAGTATAAATATGAACGCGACAGTCTACTCGAAGAAATCAGAAACTTTAGAACGAGCAACGAACATTTAAGTAACAAATTGGAAGTTACGCAAACAGAATCGAACAGGACCGGGGACAAAATAAAACGACTAGAATTTGAAAACTTGAAACTGCGCGATGATTTAAACGAACTGACTTTAAAGAAAATTAGCTTCGAAGACCGCGTGCAAACCCTTCTGTTAGAAAAGAATCAACTCACAATACGTATTAACGAACTAGACAAGAACAATGTCACACTAAACAATCTATTGAACCCAGTTAAAACGGTGAATGAACAACATTCTATTGTCGAATTAAACAAATTAAAAGCGGATTATAGTAAAATGAGATCGGAAAACATGACTCTACAAATTACTCTCGATGAGGTAAGACAAAACAACGAAACGTTGAAGAAAGCAACCGAGGAACTGAACTTGAGACTGAATGAAATTCACAGCGAATGCAAGATATTGGAGAACCAATTACAAATTTTAGAGATGATGAACGCCACATTGAAAAAAGAAAAACAATTGTTGGAACAGGAATATACGACCAGTTTACGATCCAAAATCTCCAATATAGAAAAAGAGGAAACAGTGACGTATAGCGAGTCGATTTTTAGCCAACAAAATGAACAAATCGTGAAGAGTGCAACGAGAAAAGCTGTCAATAGCAAATCTGGTAAACGCTTGAATGACAAAATAAAATTAATAGAAGCAAAAGAAGAGCTAAAGAAAATGATTGTAGAAAACGAATCGTTACGATTCGAAGTATTAAACTTGAGGAGTCAGAACTTTGAAGTTAAAATGCAATTGGCTTGCACGAAGGATGAGCTTCGAAAGCAGAAGGCTGAATTAGTAGAGAACGAAACGAATGGAATCGTGTTTAAACCTATCTCGAACAAGCTAGAAATCGTGAATCTTTATTATAAAGAAATCAATAGTTACTTGAGTCATGATATGAATAATGTAAGTGCAGTAAAACGTATCGGTCAGTCAAGCATATGCCCTTACGACAGGTTAACAACGGAACAAGCCGGAACGCAAATCGAGAAATTAATGGGAATTGCGAACAAACTAAAAGTGCAGAACATTGCCCTAAAAATGGAGATAAATTCTCTAAGATGCAGCTTGGTTGTTAATTTCACGAAAGACGAAAAAGGGAAGGAAGAGCTGCGAATCGCGACTGAAGAAATTCAAGCATTGAAAACGGAATTGACGACACTGAGGAACGAAAAAGAGTCTTTACGGGTTCGACTGGATACAGCGAATTCGAAATTGGATCGGTTAGAATCTGAGAAAGCTGCTTTGAAAAATGAGCTATGTGCCTTAAGGAAAATCAATTCCGGTCTCAAACACAAAACAAGCGAATTACACTGCGCTTATCAAAAGTTGAAGGAGAAGAGTGTAGAATTTGAGAGCTGTATCATGAAAGCAATTAATAAAATAAAGAGATATACGATGAATGCGGATAATCTGGATAATCCAAGTGATTTGAAGGATCTTTTAAAAAAGTACATCTCGAGCGAAGAAATTTTATATTCAATCGAACAAAGAATAAACATAGAAGATACATACAAAAATGTTTAGATGATGTAATTCGATAAAATTATTTCGTTAGTTATAATAAAAGAAATTGATAGAATATGTACGTAACTATGTATAAAGAAGATAAATTGTAATATAGAGCCTATTTTTATTTTTAGACAGTTTTTCTATAACAAGTGAGCTAATTAGGTTAAATATGTATTTTAATATAATATTTGTAAGAGAAATTTGGTTCAATCCTGGAAGCAGAGCATTTTATTTACTGCCACGCTAGGGCTAGGTTAAGGTTAGTTTAGCATGGTTGGGGAAGCTGTCGAGATGGTATCGCAGATGAAGTACCTGGGTCTCATCATCGACAGCCAGTGGACGTTTAGGCGGCACTTTGACTCTCTAGTCCCGAAGGTGTCGGCGGCGGCCAACGCTTTGTACGATTTGCTGCCCAACATCGGCGGGGCGGGAGTCGCGGTGCGTCGACTATACGAATGTGTCGTTCGATCCCAAGCGTTGTACGCGACTCCAGTATGAGCGGACGATCTGATGGCAACACGTTGACTGCCACGACACCCGTATTTGGGTGTCAGCAAAGTTTCTGGTCGGGCCGCGTAACCCATATTCGGGTGTCGCTTGTTTGACTATTTGCGAAGGATCGTCGTAGGTATTTGAAAAGATATTCCATAATAATAAAACTGTTGAATTGTTATAAAAGTAATACGAAAATGGTTTATTAAAAAAATTATTTAGAATGTAAAACTTTAAAGCATTCTATACATAGCTGAGGTTGGTCAGGACAATTTGAACAATAAGTTGTTTTCTTCAAATTCTTTTGTGTCTTTGCTCGATCCATTTGAAGTCTTTCATTTGCATGAGGTGATGAATCGTGATAGTGAGAGGAAGAAACACTTGAGTATATTTAACAAAGAAATTTATTACGATATAATCAAGGTGTACACTTAGCGTAGGACTCGCGATTATTAAATTAGCGGTTCGCGGTTATTACTGGTAGCGGTTCGCGATTCGCGATTACAAGTTCGACTTCTAGTCGATGCGTTTTGATGCGCGCTATAAGTTCGGATGATGATTGCCTAAGATGCCAAGGAACTCTGAAAAATTATTATGAGCTGCCAATGATTGCTTCGGACCGATATATAACGACTGACTTTCCGTCACGATGATGCCGCAAAGGGAAACTATATTGAGGTGTGTCTTAGGATGCGAGATCATCGGATTCGTTAAGGAAAGCCTTGGTTCGGAAAGTGAGGGAAATGGACGCCGTTGTTAATTGGCTAAATAAATCCTAAGATTTATTGCAGGTTCTTAGGCTAGCTGAAAATATTCTGTGAGGATGTATCGACATCTGACAATCATCTTATCCGAAGAATAATCTTTGTGTAGCGAGCCACGGGACAGAAACCGTTGGAAAGTTTACTGTCCAGTGCCGCTACATGCATAACATATTTTATTTGTATGCGCGTCTAATGCTTGTTTCGGAATCATTTTTCCGAACGGTGATATTATGCTGACTCCGTCGAAGACAAGGATTTTTTATATTTTCAGACAACTCTAATAATTTTGCAACTAATAATTGTCTAAATATTCTAATATTTACATCCTTCCTTGTTGCAATTTTGTAAACAGTCAAAGCGTTTACAATAGAAATTCCCAGAAGGAGTTGAACGCCAAGTTTTCTGTACCATTTGATTCCTTTCCTAATTGTGATGGCATAAGAAACCATTTGGTCGGAATAATCTATACTACACTTTCCTTCATTATATTCAACAACAGTTACTGATTTTAATATTGCAAACAAACGAAACGAGAGATCATTCTTGAGACCACCACTTGAGCGACTCGCATTACTAAAATATCGATGGGAGCACCTAGCAGAGAACGCTTGGTACTGCTACATGCGTGGCCTGACGGAGATTTCTTTGAAAACACGCGTGGCAGTCAACGTGTTACGGCAGCTGCACAGAGTGCAGCAAGACCGCCATCAGAATCGTCAGGGGATACCGAACGGCGACTGTTCTGGCCGCGTCTCCTCCCTGGGAACTCCAGGCGTTGACACTTAGACGAAAATATAGCCGTCTGAAAGCGCCGGACCCGGGGGCTGACGCGGCCGAACAGGCGAACATTGAAGTGTGGAGGCGGTCCTCCCTAGCTGGGAAGCAATCTGTCACCACTGTGGAGAGGACAAGGACAAGGCGCAGCACACGTTGGAATTTTGTCCGGCGTGGGAGCTACCCCGCTACATCCTGTGTCTCGTAATAGGCGAGAGATTCGCCCCAATCGGCGATCGTGCAGGCGAAAGTAAGCGGGCAACAGGAGTACGAGGCTGTCCGCTCCTATTGCGAGCAAGTTATGCTGGTAAAGCAGCGGGCAGAAAGGAAGAGAGAGAGAAAGAAAAGCTCTCACTCTTGTAGAGTAATGCATCTATGTACAGTAATTCGGACGACGATTAGCAGGCGCTAGGCTCAATGGCCTTCCCTAACGCCACAGTTAATCAGTTAGGTAGTTTACAGGATTGGCTCAGCGAGAAGTTGCGGGGAGTGCACCAGCAGTAATTCGCAAGAGGTCTCGGGGCACTCCTGTCAAACGCGTAGGTAGGCCATCGTGGAGTTTTAGTGTCTTCCCCAGAATGCAGCGGAGTGTCTATAAGGATTTCTCCACGTATAAAAAAAAAAGAAGGTTAGGGTTAGTTTAGGGTATTTGTTACCACTACAAGCGGCCTACACCGGGCACGTCATCGAAAGCGTTATCAATACTTGCTAATTACAAACAGATTATTGTATACGCTTCTTTTGTACCTCTCATCTAACATATTCGTTTATTGCTCATTCCTTTTTCATATTATTTTAATTTAATATCCGTTTATCCTTTTTCCATATTTAAAGAGTACAAATAAAACGAAAAAAGGAAATTTACCATTGCATTTAGAAATTGATTTTACACCGATAAATCTGACATTACATAATATGTATATAGTATCAGAGAGGATTTCCTCTCTGATAATACTTATATAGATGGAGATGGAAAGAAGTCCTCTGAAAGGAATGCGAATCTGATTGGTCGTTTTTGACAAACTCAATACAATCAGTTATCAAAAGTTATTAGTTATCAAAAAATCAAAAAGTTAATCATGCGTATTGGCCAAAAGTATCGCATATACAAACAAAAGGCAGTAACGCGTAACGATGAATGATATAGGACCTACTTAAGTACATACTTACCTCCCTTACTGCTGTGCCGCCACGGTGGACTTCGCATTTTCGTGCTGTACAATCTATGTATACATGTATTATATAAGTATGTACTTACATACTTACATACAACAAGGCACTTTGTGTCTCACGTTCTGAAATACCGACCTCGATTCCTTTCTTAACCCCTCTGCGATTTGCTACGGTGAATATAGGAATTATCTAATACTATATTAAATGGACAACATTGCATGTGACATAAAAATGGTAAGGGGGTCAGGTAACTCTTAAAACAGGTCGTGTCACGTCTATTTTGCACCTCGTCTGCGATATAATGCTGAAAAGAGTGTAATTTCAAAAACATTTATGAAAAGTTAGTAAAGCATAAAATAGTCTAAAATTTCATACAGTGATTCGTAAATAGCTATACATATTTTAACTACATCTTGATATAAAATTCAAAAGTGAAGTATGGAACATTAAACCAAATAAAAATTCAACACTATCTTGAAGTCAGAGATTGGAAATAAAAATATTTCGACTTTACCTATAAATTACTTCATGTTTAATCAAATATTCTAATATTAACACTAATATTATTTTCTGCAAGCAAAATTATTTTCTATTATTAACAATATAAGGTATATAAATACTAATATCTAAAATCGCTTTGATTCGTTAATACATATATCTTCCCAAATCATAAAATTCAGTTGAAATCTAAACAATATCTTATTATTTGTTTTAAAGACTTGTATTTTTGTATCTGTTTCTCTGTAATATTGAAATATATATCTTATAAGCATCATATGAATCATCATATCATAATCATATGAATAGCTTTCATATTATTGCTCATAAGATATGTATTTCAATATTGTAGTAGATTTTAAGAAGTAAATCATTACTTCTTATGTAGGTATTAATCAAATACCTACATAATTATAAAACTGTGGTCTATTTACTAGTAATTGTTCTTTGTTTATAGTTTTTGTTTCATTTAAAAAATAAGATAAATTATCTTTTGTTTTTATGTTTGTACCACTATATGTTGAACATCATCAAAGAGCATTACTGTCTGTTCTTGTTCACGTGGAGTTATAGTTACTACATTGGTAGAAATATCTACACTTTTGTCTCCCCTCTACACTTCAAGCAATGTTTTAGAATTATAGAACGGGTATAAAGTATAAACAAGCAAGCATAGACATTGATCAGAATACTCAGAAGTATTAGTTTGACTTAGCACTTGATATCAACAGAGAATTAAGCTGAATGTTACCTATACAGAAGAAATGTTAATAAATAAGTTAATGTACAGTAATAATACAAATTATAACTTACAATCAATGAGAAATGCATCATGCTACTGCTTTTCAGTATTTACTGATGCTTCTTCGAATCTACTTGACTTTATAGCAACTCACTTTAAATACTAAAGTGAAAATTCATATTGATAGATTATATGTACTGAATTTCAAGGTCTCTAACATCTTAGGATTATACTTCTAACATTTATTTAATGCCAACTCCTAGGTCATTGCATAGAAAAAATATACCAATATGAATGCAATAATTATAAACACAATAATTTATAAATATTCTTTTATTGACTAATATAAGCACAAAGCAAACATATAAATAAAAATTTCTTTCACAAAGCTTTATCTTTCAACTGACTCTATAGGTATTACATTACAACCCAAAAGACCGTTACCAATCCAAGGACGTGGAATTAAAGTCAGGGCTACAATATTAGATCCACGTTTGATTTTTATATTTACTGTCTTATATCTGCTATTTTGTACCAAAGTTCCAATATCTTTTAATGATTTAAAATTCCGACAATCGATGGAACCAAATTCTAAGATGAGATCATCAACTTGGATTCCCTATATAATTTAACATTTGTAAATCACAGTTCTATGAGTTTAGAAACATTATGGAAATCTAAAATAAATTTTTTACCGCTATTTCTGCTGGAGAACCTGGGGATACTAAATTCACTTTCAAGAAAGGATCCAATTGTGCATTATCTTGAACAATAGTTGTAGCTGCAAGAGAATTTTCTGCTTGATCTCCTGCTAGGGCATGCAGTTCATGCAAACCTTCTTCTATTTTCTTCATCAATGTTTTATGATCATTTCTGAGACCTAATCACTTAATAATGTACTAATAAGTGCAAGTTAATAGAATCTCATGCGAGAAAATTGCGTAATAATTAGACGCACATATTATCTTATGTCTCACATGTCTCACTTGGTAAACATCAATGTCATTTCGTGGATATCCCTCGCAGTCCACCAGAGGATCATCCATGCCAACGTGATTCTACAATTCATACATATGTATAAACATTCGGTCATTTCCTCGAAAATTTGACAGATCATTCTGTTATAAACTATATTATGTTTATTTTCAATAACGTCATTAAACAGATATTTTGTGCAAAACTAAAATATATCAATATATGTACATACAATATCTAAGATTTCTTTTAAAGCCTTCAAATCCGATTCAATTTTATCTTTGTCTTTCATAAGCTGAAGAACGTAATCCTTAGCTTCCTGTAACTCCATGTCGACCACCATTTTCACTAGACTGACGTACGCAGTAAATCATCAAGTATGTAACTTAAAAATGAAAACACGAAAAATCATTTTTAAATTCTCAATGTATTTTCAATATTTCACTTTCATAAATTAAAAGCGAATATATAACAGTTAAAATTTTTTTCTAAATAATATGTAGTACACATTTATATGTCGTAATTTGTAATTAATATATTTCTATATACATTTCGATATAATACTTCAATAATATTTTATAAGTTTTGTACATATTATACAATTAGACATCTGCAATATATATATATATATATATATATATATATATATATATATATATATATATAAATATATATATATATATTTATATATTTAAGACATCTGCAATTTTAAAAATAGGGCTTTCAAATATCGCGCTTCATAAACAACCGTTTGCTTTCCATTTGGAATAATAGAAAACATATCTTGCATATCAAAAGGCTCTTCTACTACTGTTACCACATCCCTTCCGTAAACTAGAAAAACAAGTAATAATATTTTAACAATTGTACGAAAATATTGTTAAATATATAAAAATGGAAAATACATACCTTCACAGTGTTCTAAAAATTGTATACACTCCTGGAGTGTAGTGTCTTTTAAAACTACTAATTGTTTAGCCAACTGTTCTAAGAGGGACAGAAAACACCTCTTCGCGTAAAACCAAGTATCTGTTCCTAACTTTTTATTGTAAGGTTCCAAACTTTTCATTACCCTAGATATACCAAATTCGTAATTTCCTTTTGAACAATATAAAGTTCCGATTACCAAATTCACAATACATAAATGAAATAATTTTTTATCTTGATCCTCTCGTGAAACAACTTGCTCCTCTTTTTCTATCTTTTTCATTAATCCTTCAGCTTCCGCATTTTGGGATGTCATGATATAACTTACACATAAATTAGCGAGTACTATAGCGCTCACATCTAAAATCTAAAAGTTTTATAATATTTAATAATTTCCATATTAACATACATATATGTATAGATCGCACTATAAAAAGCTAAGTTTGAAACAACTAACATTATCATATCTTTTTCTAACAATTGGCTCATAAAATCCCGTTGCTTCTTTAAACTTATTTTCTTGCATAAAAAGGGTGTGAGCTACATTTAATTTCCATATATCATGTTCATTGCAAAATTCGACGCTTTTCCTAAAAATTTTTTCGACTTGCATATAATTTCCAAGTTCCCAGTAAATTTTAGCCTGTGCCATTAAAACTGGAACATATCTTTCCAAAGCTTCCTCGTAATCATTAACAGCTTTTTTAACAGCGCTATCGTCATGATTTAATCGTGCTTCCTGAACTCTTTTTGTTGCTTTCCGCAATATTTCCATATGTTTGTTACCGAGATCGTCAAATTTGCGATATGCTTCTTCTGGTGAAGTTTGTTGTGTGATTAATGCATCCAGAAAATCATATAAATACTGAGAAATAAACATTATGATAATTATAATAAAAATTTTCATATTATTTTTAATTTTCATAAATTTGTATTGAATACAAGAATATACTAATAACATTTTCATTTATCATTTTCTGCATTCTCAAATTCATTTTCTTGCTACAGTCCTGTATTTAGCATTATGAATATGAGTAAACCTAACCTTTACATCAAGTTTGACTGATATTTATTTGTTGTTGTTGCTTCTTGCCTAAATACGTTTACAGAAATGACTACATGTAAATTAAATCAAATATTTATTGGAGAAGTTGCATCTGTACAAAATTATGGAGCTTTTATCAGAATTCCAGGCTGTTCCTTCCAGGGACTGATACACAAATCACAGGTATTAGAAAAATATATTCGCAATCAATTAACTTATTTATATTCTACAATACAATTAGTTTGTATTTTTGTAATTTTATATGTTTTCATAATTTCATTAGGTAAGCTCTGCTCATATCGATAATGTTGGAGAAGTTTTGCAAAAAGGAGAACGTATATGGTGTAAAGTTATTTATATTGGAGATGATGGCAAAATAGGACTATCTATGAAGTATGTAAATCAAGGAAATGGTACAGATTTAGATCCAAATGGAATACAGCTACAAAGAGATGTTCAAAAGAAAAAGCCTATAGAAAAACATGATCGTAGAATTATACACTTAGAAGCAATTCTTAACACTACATGTATGAAATGTGGAACTGCTGGTCATTTATCTAAAGACTGCTTTATGAGTCCTGATGGAAAAAGGTATGAATTGATCCCAGAAATTGAAGAAAAACAAGACGTTACACAAATACAAAGTAATATAAGTAAAAAAGACATAAGTCATAAACAGAAGAAATTAAAAAAAAAAAAGAAAGCAAAAAAAATCAAACAGGATGCACTTGATAGTGATTCTGATGGAAAAGATACAGTTAAAAAGAAAAAGAAGAAATATTCTAAAGATCAAAAGAAGAAAAGGAAGAAACATGAGAGTTCTTGTAGTGATAAAAATTCTAACGATAGTTTTTCTAGTCATGATGTGAAAAATCATAAACGAAAGCATTCAGAAAGTTCAGGAAAACATACTAAAAAGTGTAAACATTCAAAAATTAAATATGCTAATGAATGAAAGCATAAAAACTAGAATGTAAATTTAATTTCCATGCTGGTTTTGTATATTTTTAAATTATTAAAATATTTCTCTTGAAACATCTATTTTATAGTGTATCTAACAATATAATAATAAAAATCATACTTACTGATGTTAAATATTTATAGGTCAAGTGTACATTTTCAGCAAGAACATCTGCTGCTAGATCATAATATTGGTATTTGCAATATAACAATAATAAGTTTGCAAAAGTTTCAGGTGGAAATGGATTTTGTTGTAGTAAAAACTGAAGTTTCTCAAATCCTTCACTTGGCTTTGTATCCATATTTATTAAAGCCTGATTATGCAAAGTGACAGCATCAAGTTCTTCCTCAGATCTAGGAGGCATATCTGTTAATGCTTCTTTTGCTGATTCATCTAAAAGCAGTAAATAAAGAGCATGAAATATTAAATACACTATGGAAACTTAAATTTAAAAAATTAAATTAAGCTATGAAATGATTACAATTTTGTAATTGATATTCTATGGCTGCTTTCAAGTTAAATGCTTCTGTTAAAGCTGTTTCACGAAGTGTTAATGTATTTCCAACACTGCGTACTTCTATACCTTCCGTTGTCATACCCACTCCTAATTCTGGATGTTCCCTTATTCCTTGTTCTATAATATCAGCTATCACATGCATAATATGTGTTAACATAAAATATTATATTTTAAATATTTGCTTATGAATCTAATGATTTATAATAATATAAATGTTACCGATATGTTTTAATGATGCAGCATATTCTTTTAATTTAAAATAACAAAGTGCCACATTGTACGATAAATGAGGCTTGAAACCTACAATTTGCAATGCATTTACAAATCTTTTTAGAGCTTGTTCATACTGTTCCTCCTAAACAGGAAAGTAGTATACATTAATATGTAAACAGAAATTTTATTTCCTTTCCTTTGGTACTTTTTGTACCTTATAAAGAAGACATCCTAAATTAATTTCTGTATCAACATCATCCATTGGACATTGATCTACAAGATTTTTCGCAGCAACAACATCTTCTTGCCCATATTTTATTGCTGCCTGTAGTTTCTTTACTTTAAATTCCAAATTGCTGTGATTAATGATATCGGAACATATTGTCCAAGCCTCTTGATACATACATGCTTGGTGTAAAGATTGAGCATGATACAACTTATATATACTTTCATTAGGACATAATTGAACTAATTTTTCATAACATTGTGCAGAAGCTATGAAATCTTGTGTATAAAAATAACAGTGAGCAAGGAGAGACAAACAAGGCCTAGACTGTAAAATAAGTTATTAGCGCAGAACACTGATATTGATAAAGAAATTGATATTTCAACATAGTCATACATACAATAGGATAAAAATCTAGAAGAATAATCAAAACTTTTATTGTTTCTGAATATCGTTGCTCTTTAATCTGAAAAATTAATTTCTGTACTGTACTTCTTCGATATTTAAAAAAAATCGCTTTTAAAATTTATCTTTAACTTAAATAGATATATGCTATTTAAATATTAATTATATACTTCTAATTAACGGAACAAGTTTTTGTTCTCTAAACTTTAAACACTGACTAAAGAAGTAATAGAATTTCTGACATGTGAGTGAATTGTACCATTGAATAAATAGCTTTTGTGTATTCTCCATCTTTAATATGCACATTTGGTATAAAAGTAGTCATCTTTTTAGGATAATTTTTCTATTCACAAAACATTGGATTGTCTCTAAACAATAAAGTTTTAATGACCTCACTATGTTATACGTAACGTGTGTATAGTATATAATGTTATGATAGAAGAGGAATATCGTAACTATGGAAACAACTGCTTTTTTTTAAAAGAAATAAAATCTCATGCATTTAATACTATGTATTTTAAAAATCAAAATATAAGGAACACTACTCAGTCACGACATGATTTTTTTATAATAAATAAGTATTTACAGAGATTTGTTATTTGTAAAACATTTTCTTACATTTTGTATATATGTATTATATATTGAGTTTATATAATATTACAATAATCCCACTATGTACATTTATGTATCAAATTTTTATGTATTCATTTCTTCCTAATTCGAGCTTAGCTAAAATTACATGAACAACAACGTATTTATTACTCATTTACATTTAATATAAATCCCTTTTTGTATTGAATAACAAATTTTTGTTCGTTAAAATATTTACATATGTATTACTCATAACATAATATAAGAACGGCTTCAAACTAGATGCATAATTAAAGTCAGAGATCGTTTCCGTATATTGCAAAATGTAATGAATTTATATTCTGGATCGCAAAAACATGAGCATAAAGTAACGCCCTCTTAAGGACAATGAACAGTCAAAATAGTAAATATATACTCGTATATCTAACTTTTAAATGAATTTTCAAAGAAGAAACTCAAGGCAGAGTATAAGTATGTATATAGGACCACATACACACGTAGTAAGAACGCAAGAACTAAAGAACATTGAAAGCATCCGTGTTTCGATCGTCGTTTCACCAATAGCTCTTTTGCGGATCCGATAACATACATATATGTAGTATGTAAACCAACGACGATTCGTACGTACTATAAGCGGTATAAGCACTGCAGAGTCTCGATAGCGCACTAGTACTATACGCAGATTGAGTGCGTGTGTGACTTCCCTCGTTGGAGAAATGTCGTCGACACTCGTGGCCGCTAAATAAACGACGAAACATGTCTGGACCGATAGTCAGTCGTGCGCAGACACCCGGCGGTGATGTTCAAATTGGTACAACGGTAGGCTGTGTTATCTGTAATAGAACTGACAAGCTGCTAAGGTGTTCACGGTGCAAGGCCGTATTTTATTGCACCAAAGAACACCAGAGGCGGGATTGGAAACGTCACAAAGAATTTTGTGCGACTCATTCTGTGGAATCGATCGTATCAAATATCGTTTCGGCTACTAGTCAAAATTCCACTTTGAAATCCGCTAAAAAGGAATCCTCCTTAAGAAACTGCCAGAATTTAACTACACCAGTGGTTTCTAACCTAAGCGAGAAGTTGGTGTTAGAAAGAACGCGAGGTTCGAACGCTGCTCCAGAAGTGCATAATAACGGGAAACATCTTGGCGGTACGTGAAACTTGATCTTGTTCCCACGTGCCTTTTTCTAAAACTATTTCACGTTAGAATTGTAGAGTTGTGTAATCTTTTACTAGCTAATACTGTATTATATACTATAAAATATGTATGATTTTTTGTAAAATAAATACAACTTCTTTGTTTCATTTATTTTAATTAATAATTGTTGCATGATTTTGTTGTTTACAGGAACCAACAAACAAATAGAAAAGGTAAAAGGACAATCAAATCATAAGGATAGTCGAAATTCCAAGAGGAAATCCAATAACACTAAGACAAAAGGTACTTGTACTAACAGAGTGGATGGATGGACTTCTCCCATAACATATGAAGGAAGTTCTGAAGACACGATCTTAGGTGCCAGAACAGAATTGTTGAATCCTGCTCTAGAAGGTTCAAGAATCCTAGATAACCTACAGGACCATGAATTAGATATGCCTACACAACATCATAACGGTATGAAGAACTTTCCAGAGGTTCGTTTAACCCGTGAAGAAGAATTTTTACCACCTTTCCTCCATAAAAATAAAAATAATCTTGAAGAATTAATAGATGATATAAGCAGAAATGTGATTAGAGACATGGATGAATATGGTATGTGTGTGGTAGACAATTTTCTAGGAACCGAAAAAGGTCTTGCAGTGTTAAACGAAGTTTTAAATATGTACAGTGCTGGGTTATTTAAGGATGGACAATTGGTTTCTAATAAAGCAGGTGCAAATGACTTAAAGACAATTCGTGGTGATCAAATAACGTGGCTTGATGGAAAAGAAAAACAATGTCAAAACATTGGAATGCTCATATCTCAAGTTGATGCTGTCATTATGAGGGCAAATAAAATGTGCAACAATGGGAAAATGGGAAACTACACGATTAATGGAAGAACAAAGGTAAGCATAAAAATAATCCCACATTTTATATATCATATAGTTCTGTTATCGTTACATACGACAAAAGTATACATTAGCCTTATATTTATTTCAATCTTTAATTTATGTCTTGTGTTGAATATCCTTACTTTGTCAAAGTTTATGTTTATACTATTTGAATCATAAGCAAGCATTTCAAACTATGTATTAATAATTAATAAGAATTGTATTAATACTCCATTAATTGATATACTAATGCCTATTAATAATCTTATAGATATACAAACACATTGTAAGTCTATATACATTTAAGTTCGCTACATTTCTATAGTTTTGATAGAGTATTCCTTTTTATTTCTAAATCAATTTCAGAAGCATTGAAAATTTTATTGTAAGGAAAATGTTTTTTTTATTCATTTAATATGATAAATTTGTTTAATGTTTGATTATGCGTAAAATATTAATTCATTGAACGCATAATTGAATAGCTATTATAATTTGAAATAAACTTTGGCAATAAAACGGTTTTCTTTTCCTGAATACAATACACAATCACTTACATATATTTTCAACAATTGAACATTTTGGTAGTTTAATATGTTTATACAAACTGTGTTTTATTCCAATATTGTAATCTTCTACATAATTGTTATAATTTATAGTTTTTGTTAAATAGTTATATATTTTATTTATTATCATAAAAATTGTACAGTATTACTTATACATGTAAAAAGTAGCATTTAAGAAATTAAATTTGTTACAATATTTACATATTTAAATTGTTAGATAACAGTAGATTGAAAATGTTATTAATTCTAAGCAACTATCACACTAAGTTCCAATCTATGTATGTATATCATTACGAAGAATGAGAATTATACAAAACAATGAAAAAGTAGTTTTTTGAATATCGTGAAAACAATGCAAATGCGGAAATATTAGTAACACTGGCCAGAAGAAATGATCTGTTGTTTTGCACGAGAGCCCTAACAATCGAATTAATCACTGAGATGCAAGCCGTGCCACGTTTTCTGATTTGCTATAGAAGTCTGATGAACGATATCGGTAACGGGGGGGTCGCGCGTTCATTCTGTGTAATATATCAGTGAAAAAACAAATCGTTTACGTCCCTTGAAGCATCGGTTTAATTTTGTAAGCGGCTAAAAAAGAGAGGGAGGAAGCGACGGTAGGCAGAGAAGGTCAGGATCCCGAAATTGCAGTGATCTTTCAGGTAGCTCGTGCGTTAAACAGAGAACCGAGAGTAGCAAACCACGAAGTGCGGTCGGTCACGTACGCCGTACGGCTGACTTGTTCATACAATTATGCAGTTATCTCTTTCTCCCTGTCTTTCACTGACTCTCTCTTTCGTCTCTTATGCCAGAAAGTAGGCAGTGTGTATGCGTTTTTCTCGATTACGATCCTGTCTCCCGTAAGGCCGTAAACAGAATCTAAATCGTGGGCGAATGAGTGGAACGATACGAGGTGTTATGTAGACCGACCTAAGTAATAGTATCAATGATCAGTTGCGACTTAGAAGTGTAGTTTTCTCAAGTAAATACTTTATTCGTATGATATATACTATATTTGGTTCATATGTTCGCATACATTTGATTATCTTCCAGACAATGAGTACAAAATTGTTCATCTGAAGCTTGTTTGGTTCCATACAGGAAACAGAATGACAGAATTGAACTTTTGTGTGATTGGTGGTGTTGGATATAAAGATTTTAAGGTTATCTCGACTCACTCTTTCTTTTATAAAATTGTGTGATTTAATAAATTAATGTCGTAACGCGTTTTGAAATAAATTTATCGAGCTGAATAACTTTTTATATACTCTTGAATAACTTCTTAGATATTACCACAAATATCGACGATATTTGTCATTGTTTTTTCAATATATGATAGCGGATCTCATTTCTCTTCATTGATTTTCCGTAATGTGCAGATATTCTACATAATGTTATGAGTATTACTGTTTTAAATTATTTTATCACTATTATTTATTACTATATATAATAATATTTCCTAAGATTGTTTGAAGGTACATGTTATGAAACTCAATGTATTTTTTATATTAAATATTATTGTGATGCAATGCAAATATACATTTGTATTAAAATACATAAATCAGGAACGACAAGGAATAGAAGTAAAGAGGAAAAGCGAACGTGATCCCAAAATTGTTGCAACTAATTGTAAAAGTCTGAAAAAAAAGTTTTCAATCGTATTATCGTAATTGATTCTCCTTTTAGACTAAACAATACTTTGTCTCTTCAGAAATTGAAGAAACAAGCGAATACATATTTTTAAACCAAACATATTGCTCCGTTCTGTTGCTGTTTCCATTTATAATTCGCAAGAAAATATTCGATACAATTCGAATTCTTTTGCTGTCTCGCACCAAATCTCCCATTTAATTAAGTTGAACTTCGTTTCTGGATACCGTTCTTCTTTAACTTTTTTTGCATTTTCTGATAGTACTCGAAGAATTTGGAATTGAACATTTCGTAAGTATTGTATAAATATGAGAACTACTGCCTAACTATTATAATTTTTCCTTTGCACGTCGAGTGAAGTACAAAGAGAAAAATAATTGCGGCAATGGTTAAATGTGTGTTTAAAACATATTCACTTCTTCATGTTGAAGTTGAATCCTAACTTACTAACGATAAATGATGATGTAATGTTGAAATTTATTGATTGAACGTAAAATTACATTTTTTATGTATTCTAGGTTGTAAATAGAAGATTACTATCTATCTAGACTAGAAAAGTGCTATCAGTACCGTATCTGCATAATAAGAAAGCTAGGTATTTCATCTTAAGGGGAATTTCGTCGTTAGATAATTGTGTATTGTTAAAATTACGCGACATTGCGTAACGATATTTCGGATCAATACGACTTTATTTACAAATATTCAAAAATAGTGCTGAGTTACTGACAATATTTTAAAACATTGCATTATTTAACGCGAATTCATCCTAATGCAAAGAACATTTATTTAACTCTTCCCTATCAAGTTTGGGCGAACTTCCGGTTTTACAATGTGTGAAGAACATTTATGAAAATAATTACAATTTATAATTACAAATTAATTAGTAATTACCAATAAACATGAAAAATAAAAACAATAATTTTTAAAACAGCATGCAATATGTTAGATATCTATATTCATTGCTTATTTTTTTGGCAAATAAGTATATTTAATAGAAGTTAAAATCCTATATTTTATGCTTTATTTTTGGAGTAATTGACAATTGTACACAAAGTGATTTGACAGGTAATTAAATTCCATGACTAAGTAATTTCATAAGCTAGAAAGAATAATCTTGCATAAATGTGAAATCCATTATATGAAACTGAAATATTAAATATAAAGAAATATGACAAATTATCCTGTTTTTTTTCTTTTTTAAGGTAATATTTAAATTATGCATTCTTTAATACATAGTTCTTTCATCGATAGTGACCAATACATTCGCGTTAGGTCGTTCACTTTCGATTTAAATCCTTACAACCGGCTGGCTGCATCTCGCTCTTTAACCTTCGTGAAGATGAAAAAATCAATGAGGTACAAACATACATACATACAAACCATATATGCATTTGCATATATAGTTAGACGGTTGAGAGCGTGCCAATCATGTCTGAAAACGATTTCATTCGTCTCCCTAGAGTCGTGTCGTTTCCACGAGGGTATTTACCAGTGTTTGTTGAGTTTCTGATCGGTATGACATATCTTCCGTTTTATTTATAATTATAATAGCCGCGTTACAATGCTTTATGGCTCACGGTATTTCTTTTACATTTCAAAATTTGATTATCTGTTTCGCGATAAGTAGAGATTTTCGCGTTACTATATGTATATTTAAAAAATATAAAACATACAAATATATGCAAATGTATAATAAACGACTTAAAATTTCTCAGTTTCATTTTCGTGGTACACGATCATAGGATCTTTTAGACGATTTTTTCAAGATCTATGTTTCGCAAAATCGATGGTCTTAAATGTATATTTATTCAACAAGTTTCAGCTATAGATTATTAACAATGTTAATTAATAATTTTAATGATCAATATGGTTCTTTAAATCTACTCTCTAAATTAAGTTTTGTTCCTTTTTTTATATTAACATTTTTTCATATCCTATATTTTCTAGATTAATACAAAATAAAAGTCACTTTTCGTTACCAGATTATTATGAAATTCCTTATTTTTGGCCATTATCGTTTATCATTTTGAAATGTTTAACATTTACGTCTCTGACTGTGTCATATTTTCATTTTCATCAGTATGTATTCCAAACTTGCACTAGACATATACAAAAATATAACAAAATTTTACATGTTTTGTCGAAAGAGAATTTCAATTACCAGGAAAGGTAATAAATGAAAACTTTATAGCAACTATATAGCAACAGGAAATATTATAATCTGGTAAATCTAGTATGTTGAAGCGCATGAAAATTTTTATAATTTATGACATGCGCATATACAAATACAGAGAGAGAGAGAGAGAGAGAGAGAGAGAAATATGAAGTAAAATGAGCATAGATAACAATATTTCCTTGTTCAATGTGTGATGTATACCAAATCTTTCCTACGAAGAATCATTTACAGCAACCATACATAAATGGTATTATAGCGTAAGGAGAGGCGTTACTTAAAACTTAAATGATTGTTTAAAACTTAGAATGTAAGGATATGTTTATTAAGATTAAAATAGATCAATACCATGTACGTTTTCCTGAAGGATGATCCAACGACTGCCTAACAATCAACAGTAACTCAATTACGCCAACCTAACAACAAAAAATTTACAATCCGCGTTCACGTTCACGCCACTAAGTTGCTTCGTGTGCGGCAAACATTGTATCGTCTACAAAGTTACCTTTGATAAAGAATTTTTACAGTTGTCTATGTAATTATGTATCTACTTAAAAGCAGAATGTATTATGAATATCGTCTAATATACAAAAATTGTATGATTCTAATCGATGACTTATACTGCAGAAATATTTTCCGTATTCAAAGTGTAACAAACGTCGTATGTTTTCCTTTCGGTTCTATGAAACACGTGCAATAACATTAACAAAGTAGTTTTTCCCCTGAAACGTAATACCTATTTCGTTTAAATGAATAATATACGGATGTTTTTCCATTCCTTTTCGGTTCGTAGTCTCGATTGTTGCTGATTAGTTGCATTGCAACTATAGAGTTGTAAAGATTTGGTTGTCACATTACAACGAGTATTTGTTTCAATGAAATGAGGTTTGAAATAATTTTTGGTCGTTGTTCAAATGCTAAAATTCCGATTGTGATATAGTTTCTGTATATCGAAAGTAATGCGAATTTAAAAGAGGATAGGACGTGGTTTTGCTTCTTTCTGTGAATTGTCGCTTCTAGTCCAAAGCCTTATTTAATATTCATGATGTCTAAAAACGGCTGTGAAATTTAAGGTTGTTAAAAAATATCTTTCACAAAGTAGCTTTAGTAAAATTTTCAGTATACTTTTCGCTAATTAATTTATTTTTTTGCGATAAAAACATGCATATCATGTGTAATTAGAAATTCGAAATTTAATATAATTCAGTATGTAATTATATTGTACGAAGGTGTTAACGTTAACCGTCCACTTAAACCAGTTGTATTATACAAACTGTTGAACTATGAATAACGTAACGTCGTACTTGGTACGACACTCTTATTTATTTTTTAAACGGAATGTTATATTCGTTGCATTTCGAATTTATATTCGTAAAGAAATAGTGATTCAAAAATAATCTTCATCTTCGGCTTATTTTCGAGCACATGATATTTAAGAAGTTGACGGTTGATACTCGTATTAATTTTATAAAATATTTTTCAGTTCTAATTTTTAATATGTTTTAAAAATATTGCGTTAAAAATTAATTGAATGTCAAAAAAAAGAACTTTCAATAGCCAATGCGTAATTTATGAGAAATATAAACTACGTCATTCATAATACCACTACTGCAGATTTATTTAAGCATCGATAGGTCATTCATTCTTCTGCAATTTGTGCTGTGGCCTTTTCTTTGTTTTTTACATACCTAGATATGTTCAGAAATTTAATCAGAATATGATAATGCATATTTTCAATATATGTATTTACTAAATTGTACATCATTTGTATACACGGTAAGAATTATCGGAATTTTATTGATTGTTTGCATGTGGTTGTCTATCTTAAAGTTTAATATTTAAGCAGAATACCCAGAAATATATTTTTTATTTTGATGTTTCTGTCATCTTTTGTACACAAAGCGACAAATATTGCGATTTTTCGATATAAATTGTTCTTATTGAAGAAAATATTACGAGATTTATTAAAAATATTTGAATGTAATTGATATTGCATATTGCATTGCATATAAATGGCTGAGTGGTTACAATTCTAATAACAATTCGAGTTTAATCATATGTTTCGTTAAAATCGTTCAGTCGCCAGTACGATCATCAATCATAAATTACAAAACAAGTAGCACATATAATTATCCATCAAACATGCAAAACAATTTTTTATTACTTTTTTTAAATTAAACTTTTGTTAAGAAAACAATGGATATAAAAAACAAACGATATTATTATTATTTATTACTTCATCTATACAGATAGTTTTTTAATTTAACAATAGGATTGCACTTGAATAGACAACTTAAACCATAAATCTTAAACCTTAAACCTAAGAAAATTCACCGGTTTATTTTACGTCTTACCCATACGGAACATTGTAAAAAATTAAACATTCATAAAAAATATGAAATATGAAATATTTAAAAGTTTAAGGAAAAAGCAGATTTTTCAACTCTTTACGATCAAATGTTATGTTATGTTGTACATTACATTTGGTTCGATCTTTCCTAGTTCTTATATTCAAAAATAGTAAAATGTATAGTCACTGTTGGTTACAAAAATGTGAAAATATACCTATCTAAATTATACATTTTTTAAAGCTGTAACTTACTAATCATAGACCATTTAGAATATAATGTCGAATGCTGCACAGATTATGAAGGATTAATTGAAATTTGACAGATTCTTCCACAAACAGCCACACGAAAAAAGTATGTATCATTTTCTGCTCTCCTTTCTATTTTTCTCTTTCTTATTCAAAGTACCATCTTCTCAATCTCTCTTCAAACTTATACCAAACGAAGGGACAAAGATCGCACACAGACGTTTGACTTTCAGTTTAATAAACGCGATAAAACAAATTTCACTGTGCGCAGCATTCATATCAGACGACTCTATCGCGTATTCACGTCAAGAATTCATATATTTTTGACGTTACTGTTCGTAATCTATCGCAACGATTCTTACATTATTATCGCGATGGCGTACTTTTGGCAGATTGTGTTACTTATCTAAGGAACGTGACGAGCTGCACGTAAAGTGTACGATATCGAGCGTTTTGTCTTGGTGTTGCAGCCTATCTATAATATATCGTATCAGTCTACAGATAACGAGGTCACTGGGAGGAACGAGAGGAAAAAAGATTTCAAACAAGGTGTACGCGCTCTTTAATACTGTATACGTCTTGTAAATCGCACAATCGCAAGTTATTGACAATTTAAGTCAATTTATACGATTATGATCCATGTTAGAAAAGAATGTTTCGTATTTAATATACTCCAGCAATTTCTGTCGTCGAATGGCGCGACGGAAATTAAGAAAGATAATAGTTAACTGATTACACGAATGTTTTTCTGCTGTCTCTAACGTTTAAAACAAACCGATGTGCACGGCGACGAGCTTAGTATCAATTGTTCGTCTCTCAAGGTGATTCGATGGTACACAATAATTATTGAATACTATCGATATGGATATCATTATTGAACGTGGTAAAATGCGATCATTTTGAAAAAAAAATACTTCCGATTGAGCCGTATACGTGTCTGGAAGTTGTTATTTGTTATCAAATAGCTTTTTGAAAGGTATTTGCCATTCTGGATCACTATTAGAGAACGCGTATCGAGTGTCTATTTACTTGAATTAGAATGCGCATTTTTCGGTAATTCGGTAGAGACCTTGAGGAAGTCAAAGTGTTTTTAAGAAAACTCATTGTTATACATAATATGAAAGTTTGTAAATGGTTTTATTTTACTACCTCTTCTTTTTTTCTTTTTTTTTTTTTAGCATTCGTGAGCAATTGTCAGAGTAAGATTTACGTCGTTTGTTTAACGAATTTATTTGATTAAATGCAACTATAGGATTCAAAAGCAAGTTTTTACCACAATATTGAATTAACAGGAGCGAATAATATTTACTTCTGAGAAAAAGTTTATGATTTCTTAAAATTCATAAAAAAGAGTAAATTAATCAACTTTCTAATATAATATAAACAACAAAATGTATTCATATAGAGCACAATAATATGCTGATTCGTCAAATTCTCGCACACCTTTCTCATTTTGTAGTTGAAGTGACATTAAGCGTTAAGTAAGAAAAACATACTGTATATCTCGATTTTGAGAATTGGTACCGACAAAGACACATCCTATGGATTTCTTACGCGGATGACAATGATGTATCCTTATACATTGGCGTTTCTGATTTCAAAACGTAAACATAAAAAGCGATCGTATGACACATATTTCGTGGATTACGTGATAATATACACGCCGCCGAATTTAGTGCCAAGGACATCGAGGTTAGTGGTCTATTTAGGTCAAGGCTAAATTGTGATCAGTATTTGTATGTATATACGCCCTACCTCTGAAGAAACTGTGTAACTGACTATCTCAGCCCTTCTCGGGTACATGTACGCACTCATTGTCAGGAACCTTTGACTGCTCTGCTATTTAACGTTTCATTGATACGTCTAGCTAGATCAACATTTACTTTACGTTTACTGAAGCCTTTAAAATATTCCATAAACATCTTCTCTTGTAACTCTAAAATCATTGATTGTTTCATTTGTGTAGATATAAATAGGATTAGTAGGTTATGGATATTTATATAAATTCATATTCTTATGGACGCATTTAAAGAAATGGTAAGTATCTAAGCAATTTGCAAAATATTTTAGCGGACACTATGCTTTAGATATTTTATATGTCTTTTCACATTATATATATTCTGTGCGTTTCTGTATCCTTAAGTTTCTGATAAATGCATAAAAATCCACGGTCTAGTGATTATCATTCATAATTTTTATGATCGTTTTATGTGTTTTATAATGGATGTGTTTTTAAGTTAAATATACGATGAATTTTTGAGATTAGACGACGCATTTGTTAATACACTTGTTTTTTTTATATAACTCTACGAGTTTCGAGTGAATAGATGAATGAATAATAAAGTGTAAATTTTGGAGGAAAAGAAATACCAATATAGAAAATATTTCGATTCATTGCTTTCAATATTGAAAGATTGAAAAAGTCTGAAAACCTATTCTGGATAATAATTTTTCGAAAACTTCATTTGGAGTAATCACGATCTATGTGAATCAGTTACAGACATCGTGTGAGCTTTTAATATATCAGAGGCATGTATTGAATCGTCTGCTATCGATGGAAAATAAATTTGTGGCTTATGCCTTATATGTTTGGGAAACAGCGAGAAAAAATATATTTATGAAATATTTATGATATATATCTAAAAACTACATATAAAAAGGATCTTAGTGATGCGAAAAGTTCGAATGAAAAATCAAAGAATATGTCACTCGTGAAGGTCTTCTAAAATTCTTATTGACGTAAACCTTACGTTACAGCACAGGAGTAGTTAGTGGAATATGATATTGAATAATGTAATTCTGAGATCTGTTGGTCCATCCTCTTGGGATTTAGCATACACTTGTGAAATTTCATATTTTCAATTACTTCCCTTCTTAGGGACAACAAATAAAATTTTGCGAAGGGACATCTGAAGAATAAACGTTTTTGGTGATATCAGATTTAAAATTTTGAAAGTTCCAAAATATAGTTTTTTAAATAACTATCCCAATATCGAAATATGATGTTAACAGGAGACAAGCATCAAATCTTGGAATGAAAGGCTTTCGATTGGTTTATTTTTTTATTTACATATACTTTATATAATGAGTAATAATTTCATCGAAAGAGCTAATAAAGAGATACTAAAAGTTAATATGGTAACTTTAATTAATTGTAACAAACTTTATTTTCTGATATATACTACTAACTTTTATTTTCAAGAACGATCATTTTCTGTGCAAATAGCGTATATTTTCTTCTATAAAGGATTATACACCAAACTATAGGTACTTTAAATACATGTGTTGCAAATATATTAGCTAAATCCTCATTAGATATGAATTTGCATAGAGAGAATAATAGGTAATATCGCATTCGACTTGTGAGTCATACGATTTACCAGTTACATCGCGTGAGCATTTTATTTTGACTTGATACTAGGTCTATGTCTTATGCTATTCCGCTGAGCAATTATTCAGATCATTGACTTCGTTGCTTATTCAACAGTTTACTATTTACACGAACTTTTAAAACTTTTTTTGATTTTTGCTTTTTTTGTAAGTGAGACTGGGATACAAGATCTCTTGTTTCTTTTTTCAAATTACTTATTCCATTATATCTAGCCTTGGTTGTAACTGAAGTGAGTATAAATTAATATAAGGATAATAAGAGAAATAAATAGTCTGTTAATTCTTGTTAATTACTTGATGTTATTGTACTTTTGTGATGATGATGAGTCATTTAATATTTATTCAGAATTCTTTATTTAGTGATAAAAATTTCTCATGAGAGAAATTTTCTTTCTGTATTTACTGTATAGGAAACTTACGCATCTCAAGAATCATGAATTTCGAATTGTGTGCAAAAATTAACTCTAAAAATGAGCTATTTACTAAGAAATGTAATAATTATCCAGTAAAATTACTTTTTCTAATAATACGGAATACATACAAACAATATTTTATTTGAGGCTCTCAAAGCCAAAAGATTACCAAAATTGTAGAAAAAACATATTTTTTTCTTTGCCAATAGTTGAGTAATTAACAATCTTCTCTCAAAAAATTGTAGAATTGATTTCTTGAAAAATTTACTTTTCTCAGTTGTGTCATTCTTCAAGTAAACTAATCCTGTAGATATGTACTAAAGTTTTGTGTGTTTTCAGTCTCTGTTCATTCAAAAAACTTAAATCGCTATAAAATATGAAATAATAAGAGTTTAGTAAATACATATACCCTACATACATATTATCAACACTTGTTTCCAGAATTTCTTACGAAGCCAAAATATAATACAAAAGTAATTTGAAAACTGATAAATAAATCAAAGCTGGCACAAAAAGGACTTAAATAAAACACTGTAGGATTTACCAATAATTTCTACTTATTTAAAAACTTTTACTAATATAAAAAACGAAGTGATAACGTGACGTATAAGTGTTGAAAATGACGTGTCGTTGTAACCTCACGTAACTCTGTCATTGAAAACAAAGGAATTGGAATAGAAAATGTACTGCTGCCATCCATTACGTGATGCACTTTACGAGAAGCTGAAAACTTGCTTGAGATTTCAGTCGCTATGGCTTGTTGCATATAGCATTCTAGGTACTATTCATTCAGGTGTATACACGCCATAAATTTTAGGTTATATACATAGTTATATTTTTGGAAAACAGAAGCAGATACAATTATCGTTTAAATGTTTTAAACTCGCCGTATGTAATAATAATTAATTATCGTTGATAATCGTTCTATATTAATTAATTTTTATAATTTTACACTAATTTATTGAACTATATTTTATTAGATAATAAAATTTGGCGATATGTGTGTTAATAATATTTCTTATTAAATAACAAATTATAATAATAATAAAAATAATCAATATACATTGAAAAGTATAATCTGTGATAATTTTAGAAGTCATGAAAAACTTCTTTAACGAGTAATCGAATTTCCGTAAAATATAATTTATTCCCAGTTCGTTAAGAATTGTCAAAGAATCGATATATACTGTCGGAAAATGGTTTTTAAGTTTCCGCTAATAAAAAATTCAATTGAAACATACACTATTTTCGCGAAAAGCAAATATAAAAGCTGATTAGAGATATTATAATATTGTAATTTCACTTCGATGATATTTCCAGGGCATTATCACTGATGTCTATTTAATCGATTGATTAAAATTCTTCAAGTATAATATAAAAACACTTCCCAATGGTTATATGTATACATATAACTTGGTACGCAATATGAAAACATAAACAAAATTATATAATTTTTAAATTTAATCGATTACTAATTGAATAATTTTCTGAATATGTAGGAGTAAAACAAAATGACGAAGTGAGTAGAAAATTGCGTTAGAAGTTTCAGTTCTAGACTTTTAATATTGATTACACTTGAATTGATAATTCAATTTAATAATTGTTACCCTTCTTATAATTAAAAAATAAATAAAAATTTCGTGAAATAATTCAACTATGCGCTTCACTACCTATACGAGGTGCATCACTACCTATTGCGATCTACAATCTGTAATAAAAATCTAATAAATTAATTTTTTATAAAATGATTTAAAATCAACAATGATATAAGAACTTTGGGAAAATACACACACTTATAATGCGGTAGAAACAAATACTTTAGATATATTGATCTTTCATAAATATGTTACGCACCTATTTATATACTTTTGATAATATAAGATTATCAATTACGATATCTGACATTTGTTTTATTACATATCCGAGACCACTTATCTTCGTCATTTTGTCGTTTTTAATTAAAAAAAAAGCTGTTTATAAGCAGTATCTCTTTTTGTTTAAAAAATCAACGAGCTGTTTGATGATGTACGAGCTGTACAAATTTTACGATACACTTAGATCTACATTCCTAACGATTAGTCAGTTTGCGAATGCATATAAGCCGGTTTGCAAGAACTGCTTCGCTTTTTCGATTAAGATGATGCGATGCATTATTTTTCAGGCGATGGTGGCTTGTTATCCTGGTCACGGTTCGCATTACGTGAAACATGTGGATAACCCTAATCGAGATGGAAGATGTATCACAGCTATATACTATCTTAACCGAGATTGGGATATCAAGGTAAGATCTATGTACATGCCACGAATAAATATGCAAAGAAATTTTTATCACTTAAATGAAAATTTAGTACCGAAATACATATTTAGTCATTTTTATCATTATACTATGACTTCAAGAGATAAAATAGTTATTTGCGCTTGATTGTACTAATTTCTTAATGTTCATAATATATTTCTAATAAAAATATAATTAAATATAAATAAGATATATTGAAAATTCTATCAAGTTTCTTCTTTTATAATTCATCAATAAGTTGTAATCTGTAATTTGCAAACATAATTTTGTGTTACATTGCTAACTGATGTTTATTAAAATTTTAAATTTTTGTTTTGTTTTTGTCTTTTTTAATTCTAAAATAATGCATGAACAATTTTATAGTCCCAAGTAGCCATTACAATAATGATGTGTGCCTTCTAAAAACTAATTTCCTGTGAGGTATAGATATCAGGGTCGTCCCTTTGAGTGATGTTCCATGAGATTTTCCTTTACTTCAATGATTTTGTGAAATACGCAATCTTTCGAAAATATCTATTTTCGTTTGGTTACAAATAGTAAGTAGATAGAAAATCACAACTTTACAAAGTCAATTCAAAATACAAATTTCTAGTATAATTTATTCACATTAAAATGGAAGTTTTAGAGATGTATGTATATTCAAGAAATGCAACAGTATCGTGCTAGAATAGATGTCTGATTAACTGAACTCTAGTTGAATCCGCTTACCTGAAAATTCACATTATTTGAGTGAAAAAATTTAGTGATTTTCTGTATAGACTATTTAACCCCCTCATATTCGAGTAAATGTTCTGCTTCGTTTAACCTTTTGATGGTGTAATAAGATAACACAAAATGAACACTATAAAAAATAATTAGCAATCTTTTTTATCGTCGATTCATTGCATTTTTGGTATTACATATAAGAGATATGTACATACTTCCAACTTTTTACAAGAAATAAATATTAATAATAATATTACGCATGGTAATATATGTACAATATATACTGGATATTGTAATTTAGTATATTTGAATGATACACTTGTAAGAGAGTTAAATTTGTTAAGTCCAAATCAGAAGTGGTTGTAAAAAGGTAACAAATTACAAACTGTACAAAAAATAACGATTTGTTTATATTAATGTATGTATATATTTCTATTCTTATATTATAATAAATTGTAATAACCATATAATAACCAGAATCGTATAATAATTTACAATAAATTATAACAATAGCTGCATGATGACTAGCGCTCGTTCTCACATGTACTTTCCTTATTACTTCACCCTGCACGTGCGACCATGCGTGTTTGAATTTTAAAAGTGAGAACACTCTAAGAAAGGATAGGCGATAGAGTTGAATGGAGCATGAAGAGCATCCAGGGCCTACGTGAGTTGCCCCATGTAACGCTTCCATCTCGAACATGCACGAGAATCTCGTATTGAGCAATGTTTACGTTGACCTACACGGAAAATAGGGGCTGTCAAACATATGCTGTCTTGAAAAATATAAAAGCACCGTTTGTAGAATGTCTCATCTCACGTGTGCCTGTTTCTGTTACCTTTAACCGTGAATAAATACATACATCTCTTTCGAACAAGGACATCATTAAAGAGAACCTTGATGAATTTGTGTAAAATCCTCATGTTTATATTGACCTCTTTCCGAACAAGCTTTCAGTCTTGAACTTTTGTATTTCTAAATGCGTTCAAATTTTGCTTTAATGAAAGAATTAAAAAGTTAACGAACTTGGAGAACCTAGAAGTTTTCTTTATTGAAGTAGCTAATTTTTAAGAAAATTCATATTGTAATCAACCAACAGATTAAAAAAAGAAAAAAAGAATAGGAGTAATTGATTTAGAAGTTTACCCTCATCACCGATTTTGATGATTTTTGAATATATTGTCGAGGTCCTGATACTAAAAAACTTTTTTCTATACATGTAGCGGCCGCTCGATCCTACTTTCCGAGATATTTGCAAAAAAACTGTCGATATCACTACAGTGAATTCTGCCTATAAATATACGTCCGCAACAATGTATGCGTTAGTATTGGTTGCCAGCCGCCTTGCGATGGCCGAATACAATGCCCTAACTCAAACCTAACTCTTATCTTTTGTTTATGGTTAGTATGTATGAACAAGAGTTGGGCGAACTTGAATATTACAATATTTGGATATTCCGATCATTTCCGTGAAGCTGGACGAAATGTCATCAATGTATTAGGTTTAGTTTTGGGTTATTTTTCTCAATCCGGTCACAGTGAGGAGACCGGTAATGCTTGCGTAAAATAATAATAAATTTAATATAAGGACAAAATGATTAAGAGATTCAAAGGTGAAGAGAGTCAAATCTTTTACGCTACCTATAGCCAGATCTATGATAAGATTTAAATAATGAGTCTCAGGTACATAAGCACAGGATTCAATGTGCTAAGAATGACAGTTTTTTACGAATATCTCGGAAACTAGGGCGTAGCAGTTACATATTTAGGAAAAAATTGTTCAGGATCATCTCTCCTCCCTTCCAACAACATACATATTAAAAAATCATCGAAATCGGTAATGCGAGTAAACCTCTAAATAATTTATATCACAAATAATTATAAAAATAATAATAAAATAATATAGAAATAAGAATTTATATCACAACAATTTCATGCTGAGTAACACAAAATATTGCTATATTTAAAGAGTAATCTTTATACAAATGTTAATAGTAAAAGTACGTATGTTCTTGAATTTGTGTTTATTTTATTCAAACTTTCGCTATTGTTTTATCATCACATCTGCAAATTTAATCATTAATACTTTCTATTTTTTATTGAAATATTATATTGGGACAAATAATATTGTGACTCATTAATGCTTAATGAGTATGATTGGTAATAAATTATCATCAATAATATATTAAAGAATGGACATCTTTTGTATTAAATCGTATTAAACAAAAAACATCTCACACGGAAATTGCAAGACTGCGAAATCTCGAATAAATTAGCTGTATGTATGTGTATTTGATGCTTTAGGCTGATGGTAAAACAGCTCCGAAAGATTTTGAGTACACGATCCTTTGTTTTCGAGAAATTAATATCTTTTTTTATATCTTATTTTATAAATTCTTTTAATATTAATATTATGTTTTTTAATATTAAACTTTTACAGTTTGTTTTAGTACATTTTTTATTCTGTTTATTTATTATGGTACTCTTGCATATGCCCACAATTTTGATGGGAGAAATTGTAATAAAAACATTTAAAATATAAAAAATGGCTGCACTAAGAACATAGTTCGATATTCGCAGTTTTTGTTATCACCTTGTAAGGATTTATAAGTATTTTTTAGACAACTGTTTAGACATGCTATAATGTAATAAATGAATAATTCTCGAGATATATCATTTTAAACTTACAAATTTATTGTAAATTTTTATTTCAAATTATTTCTCATTTAAATAATAATATATAATAATAAATTGTATTATTTCTGCATCAACAGGAAAACGGCGGCCTTTTGAGGATATTCCCAGAAGGCTGGCGTGATCAAGTGGCGGATATTGAACCTCTCTTCGATAGAATATTGTTCTTCTGGTCTGATAGGAGAAATCCGCACGAGGTCCAGCCAGCTTACAAAACCAGATATGCAATCACTCTATGGTACTTCGACGCGGAAGAAAGGAATCAAGCTTGCCGTAGATATCAAAGAGAAAGTAGGTACACAATATATGTATGTATCAGTTATAACCAAAGCATTCATTATCAGTTTTAAAAAGCTCATGTTTCAATAAATAACAGATCTTGTATTGTTCAAAATAATTAAAAAATGCATTAATGGTACTAAAAATAAAATAATACATATCTAATTAAAAAAAGATAAATTTTGAATAAAGAGGCAATCAAAATTAGATAAAACATTACAAGCAATCAATATGTTATTCAAATTTGAAGTGATATATGTACATATTTGATTTAACTATTGATTTTTTAGGAGAATTGCACGCGAAGAAAGAGAGTTCGTGAGACATGGAGTCTGAAGGACCGTTACACCGTCCGTCGACTGAAATTGTAACTCTACTAGTTGAACTTATGCATCTGTATATAGTTACACGAAGAAAGCACTGGTATATAAACTATTATGTATTATTCTGTATTATGATATAGTTGAGAGTGTAGGAGATGCTGACATCGGAGTATATAAAAATTTAAGGACGTGCAATAGATATAAGCGTGTTCTTCTTTTTTTATATAGCGGCAGTGTAATATATTTCGATAAGTTTGTGAGCGTAGTCCTGAGAGTTTATAATTATACATATTAAATATTAATCTTTGTTTTTTCTAATACTAATGCTCATACCTTAATCGAACGTTTCAGATGTAACAAAAGTTTAACATTCGCTTGCCACGATTGAAAGTACGTCATATCGATACGATACTTAGCTTCAAATATTTGGAGCATTAAACGCAGATTTTTGCAGCATTCGTAATTCGTATACGATTGCTAAAATTATATAATGTACAGGGAGAACGAGAAAACGTGTGTGTGTGCGTAGGATAAGAGTGGAAGTTTCTGCTATAGAAAAAAATCGATTCAAATAATAAAAATTAATGTTTCTACACACATACATACATACATATATATATATATATATATATATATATATGTGTGTGTTATATATTATGTTATATATTAATTATATATATATATATATATATATATATATATATATATATATATCATAAAATTTGCTAAACAGAAATTGTGTCTTAATTATTATATTTACATAACTTACACATGTTCCCTTTAACTTCTGTACAGCTGGTATTGTTGATAGCAGTTCAGCTCGTTATTAATACGAAATTGTAATATTTGCAGATCATACTATCGCGTTTTATTATTGCATCTCATATGTTGTACGTTGTTTTACAAAGTTATGATCCATATAATGTTTAATTAAACGGCCAGTAATTGACTCATGCTTCCAGCGCAGTGAATTGATATATGCCACGGCCCAGTCTGTACCTGTAATATTGTTATGTATATTGCGAAGAGGTAGAAACACATGTGTTTAATATTGTATGTATCTATTTATATAAATCGATAAGAAAAATAATTAAATAAACGCGTATTTCCTGTGTCCCAGATAGAAAGTCTGATATACAAATTTGTTAAGCAGTCTGAAGCGAAATGAGGAGAGTGTTAAATTTGCCTGAGGTGTATTATGTTGATAATATTAAACATATTCGATCATAAGAGTCATTAAGTTATTCTTCAATATTATTTCGTTGCATTGCTAAACAACATGAACCAAGAAGTTATCCAGTATTCTCAATGAATAAAATAAAATTATTTTTAATCATAATTAAATTATTTAATAAAAACTAAATTATTTTCAATAATCGAACTTGATTTATGAGAGCTGTGATGTGAAAAAATATACTGTATAAAATTGGCATGCAACTGTTTATAGAGGAGTAGAAGGTACAGTAAATTACTGTTATTATTGAATTTACAAAAATATTTTACTTGTTAATACTTTATTTATTTTCAAACGTTAATAATAATTTGTTGTTAAACACCATCCATATCTTTGGGAATAGCACAATGTTCAACTAAATTTAGCGCTGGAACGTATACTTTGAAGGAATGGTCGTTTTTTGAAAATGATCCTGGATTGATTATATGACAATTAGAATAGGTGGTTTCATATGCTTCAAATCCGTCTGCAGTTACAATGAGATCCGGAGTAGGATATATTTGTAATGCATGGTTGTATTTCCAATATATAGGTAACATTGGGAGACTTAAAGGAGTCAAATGAGATTGAGAGATAATTGATTTTGCATACTGAAACATTTATCAAAAATGAAGTTACGTATTTTTATACAACATACATAAACAATTAGTAACATAATAAAGCTTACATGATCGTGGATATTCCCTTGAAATGGAAAGTAAAGAGTATTCCTGCACATTTTCGTTAAAATATCTCCCCTTAGTACCACAATTTCTTTCGTACAATACTGAATTCTACATGGATTAGTAGCAAATATTGCTCCAGGTATATTTTTTCTAAAATCTTTTGTAAGATTTTTGGGCAGTGGCAATTTTGGCAAAATTTTTGGTGATCCAATATCATCTGTTGCAGGTACAAAAATAAATTTGGAAGTTTGGTTTATATCTGGATATTGTATTATTATATCAGCAAGATTTTTTAATCCCTCTATCAATTTTTGCCTGCTTGACGGTTTTGCAGGAAAACTTAAAAAATGTCCACATAATACAAAAGCTATAGGTGGATATTCAGAATATCCTTCCAACATAATTTTAAATTTGCGTAAAACAGTTTTATCATCCAACCACATTTCAGATACAAAAACAATCATTCCATCTTTGTTACTTTCTTCATAAGTTTTTAGTTTTTCAGAAAGTTTTAAAGAAAACTTGCTCAAACCACCAAATGTGTTAGTATTACCGAAATCTACACGTGCATTACTAGATGATTCTGCTGGTGGAAAACCTAAATTTTTCACATGTAAAATACCGTCCTTGAAATCTCCATTAGCTATTACTATAGAGCATTCCATGATCAAACCATCCTGAAATCTGTATACAAATATTAAGGAAAGTGCGATTAACAGATAATTGATTTAGCATACTGAAACATTTATAAATATTTATTTTTGCATAAATTATATAAATCTGGAGCATCAAAAGGATATTGCTTTTTGTAAATCAACTTTTATTGTACCTCCTGTGTCTTCCAAATAATATTGACCTTCTACTAATTGAGAGAGAAGACCCATAACATAAACATTTCCTTCTTTACTTCCACTCAACAGATGTTCAATTGGTACTAATTCAATCCAATCTTTCCTTCTTTCACCAGGCATTGGAGGAGTAAATAATTCATGTCTCATAGTTCTGTACCAAAGCAACTCAAATCTATCTTTAAAAAGTATGGATTTATATTGTGCTTCGGCAACCAAATTTGGTATTACAGTGTCCAAAACAAATTTGTTCTCAGACAACTCATATTTGATTCTAGGTATATCAAATACATCTATAACATTTAGTATTGTTTCTGTATCCTTTAATGCATTGGGTTTTATACATTCTTCTATTGCTAGCTTCAAATTTTCAATGGTTATCTGTGTATCACTTAAATTTTGAGCTAAAACTTGCTCTATTACTTGCATCAGCCACATTTCACGTTCATTTTCTTCTACATTTAGAAGTTCCTTAGCAAGTGAAAGGCTAAGTTTCCTAGACAACAAAAAATTTTATTCGTAAAAATTAAGAAATAAAATTAAGATTTGGTATACTTACATGATATTATATGTAATACATTAAAAATTGATATACCTTGAAAGTACAAGTCCGTATAACGAAAATGTACTTCGTACCGCATTTATTAATTTTTCACCAGGCATAATTACAGATGATTATATTACATTTATATACATTATAACTTACGGAAAATATTTCTTTCAGATTCGAAATATTGATAATATCATAAAATTAACAATAAATAAAAATATAAAATAAACATTAAGCTTTCATATGACACTATTACTTTCATCTAATCAATCTAAAGTCTAAAGAATATTAAATATTATTGCAACAATTTCCCGCTTTTTGCTGAAATATATATATGTGACTTATGTTATCCTAAAACCATCTAAAATTTCCACTTACAAAATATTTTCTGACTGAACTTCGTTTTAATGGGAATAAAACTATTGCTATTTAGTAGTTTTCAATGCGTAGAATCTGAAAATGCAATTTTTATCTTTAGAAATCCAGCGATTCAAAAGTTATGCGTATATAAAGTTGAGCATTTTAAACGTATTTAACAGTTTATTTTGACGTCATTGTTGCCTTCTATCCAAGATTTGTCCAATGAGTGGAGTCGCTGGCTGTAACAAGTGTACGTATGTGACAGGCTACGTTAATATGTCAATTTTTAACAAAGTTCATTTACATTATGTATCAACACTTTAATTATTGACAAAAAATGTTTAACTTTACATATGCGTAACTTCTGAACCGCTGGATTTCTATAATTAAGACTTGCATTTTTAAATTTTACGCATTGAAAATTATTAAATAGCAACAAAAAAAGTCAATAATTTAATTTTCATTAAAATAAAGTTTAACCTGTTTTCTTTTTCTAACTGTATACATATTTATGTAGTTAGTTAATTTTTGTTCTCTTTGTAAGAATTGTAAGAATTGGTGGAACGACGCTTTGGCGTCGCTTTTGTATCAGAGATGGTGCGTTAAATTCCCCTATACTGTATAATCTGTCCAACGAGACAGGGCAGTAAATGTAAAGAAAACTTGATTGCTGCGGTTGCAACTATTGGCTGCTGACTAGTGACATTCGAGAGTTACACTATTATTTATTATTTTAACTGCATAACTTTTCAGCTACAGAGTGTTATAATTAATAATTGATAAGTGACAATTATCAAATTAGTACGAAATGAAATTCATGGAAAGTTTTGATAGAGCATATAAAATATGATTAGCCAATCAATTTTAAGTACATTTAATATATTTAGGTTATGTATTATATTCAAGTAAATTACAATCAAGTGTGTACAATTATATTGCGGTAGATCGTGATTGTAATCTATAAGCATTAAAATACATTGTGATTAATTACACATTGATAAAAAATTTTGTAAGTGATTATGAAATATATCTTATTTGCAAAAGATATCTTTTATATATATGTTTTTCAGGAAGATAATATAAATCAGGTTTAGTATACATATAAGAGATATAGCTGGATATTTTCTGTTTTGCATAAGTGTAAACAGAAAGATTATATAAAAATGGATTATCAGTTATGGGTGATTACTGCTGCCATTATTGGTCTTCATGTTGTGTGGTATAAAATACAACGTAGAGTACCAGAAGAAGATCAACGTCCACATCCCTTTGTAGCAATCTATCAGCGGATTATGAAGAAAGATAGTACATAATTAGAGATAACGTACTTTTATAATGTTTAATAAATGTTGTTAGTATCTAAAGTCTGTGGTATTAAACTATTTTAATGAAGTAATAATATTTATTCAGCATATAATATAATAATATTTATTATAGCATAAGAAATAGGATGATAATGATTAATAAAATTAAGAAAAGATAAACTTATGTGAAAGGCTGTATTTTGTAATTAACTTTCAAGAAGAACAATCTATTAATATGTATGTACCTTATAAATATTATACAATAATATCATTTTATACAAAATTTTATTTTAATATGTATATATAATATAGATACAATATATATATATATATATATATATATATATATATATATAATATGGAAATCATACTAGTTAAACAAAATCTCTTCAGAAGTTATAAACACAAACGTGCAAAACAAAAATAAAATTTATTAACAATCATTAATTGATATAATGAAAATCTATAAAGTTTAAGTAAATAGACAAATAAATATATATGTATATGTGTATAAGTATATTACAATCACAGAGGAGCTTAATTACAGCCTTTAATCATAGGCAGATGATCGAAGTCCTGCTGCTGATGATGCATGGAGGAGCTTCTCGGCCGATTTTCATTTTGACTATGTACTGAAGCACCAGGCTTGGGAAGTTGAGGTAATACCATTTGACTGTAATTACTATTCTAAAATACAATAGATATACAATAGGTAAGGGTATGTTTGTTACTTATTTTGTATGCAATATATTATCTTGTTGTATATTTTAGTATTTGATATAAATTTTGTAGTAAGAAAGATGTCATGTATATTTTCTATCTGGTTCATTATTCATTGTATTCTTGTTATTATAAAATATATAAATATATATAATATAATATAAATATATGTACATACTCGTGATTGATCTCGATACTTTTTAAGCTTATCAAATTCCTCCATTTCAACTTCGGGCATTTTGAAATGAAAATTTTCAAAATAAGAATGTTGTAGAAGCTGTTCACAAGACCATCTTTCGTCAGGATCTTTGTTCAAACATTTCTTAAGAAAGTCAAGCTGTTAGATGAAATGAATGGAATCAATTAAATCTTCCTATGATCAATTTACTAAAAATTTTGTATTTAAACCGTTTATTTAAGATAAAGGAAGCAATGTAAAAATTCACCTGTAGAATTATATTGCCTCTATTAGGTAGAGCAGTTTCGAGGGGCATGAGGGTTTGAGGAGTCGGTAAAGTGATACCAGCGAAAAATTCATTTTGCTGAAAAATAGCTATGTGTCTCGGTAATAAGTCACCAATAGTCCTTCGAATTAAATACAATTGATCCACGTCTGATTTTCCTGGCCATAACGCTTCTCCACGTATTAATTCTGCGAAAACACAACCAATTGCCCATACATCGACTGGTGTACCATATTGAGTATCTCCTACCTGTTGAAGAACACGTTCTCTTAGTAATTAAAAATAATTTAATTATTATAATACAAGTCAATAAAATCTAGAAGTACGAAAAAGATCCAAGCAGAATACGAATAAATATCATTAGTGAATTAATTAATAAAATACATTATTTAAACGAATCAAAAAAATATATAATTTTTTTATTAGTATGCTGGATTATCTATATTAATTTTATTTTTTGTTTTAACCAATTTATCATTAATGTCACGCACAAGATTTCAACGATTAAAGATAATGAATTATTAATAACAAGTGCATATAGAATGGAATCTTAAAAAATTAATGGAAAGAAATGATTATATTATGTAAAAAAAATTACCAGCAGTTCGGGCGCTCTATACCATCTAGTTGCGACGTATTCTGTGTAATTTTCACCAGGACTGAGCATTCGTGCGAAACCAAAATCGCACAATTTCACTACGCCATCGGCTGTAATTAAAATATTTTCCGGTTTCACATCCCTGTGAACGCAACCTAGTCGATGACAATACGCGATGCCCTGAAGAATTTGCCATGTAAGCTGCTTCGTAGTGATTTCTGGACACCCGCTTGGATATCTCTCCATCTCGTTTAGTAGCGTGTACTCGCAGTATTCGAAGACTAGGTGCAATTTCCGTTTCCGTCTGAAGACCTCCAGAAGGTTGACCAAATTCGGATGTTTCAGATTCTAGAAATCAAATTACCTTTATAATCAAAACGTTTTTTAAATATACTACATGTAATACAATGAGTTTGGGAAACTCAAGGATTAAACAGCCAACAGTTCAACTTTTTTTGGTACAACGGTATGAAAGTGACACATAAAAGAAAGTTTAAGATTGATACATTATGAATTACAATAATTTTTATACTGAAAATTTTTTATTATATCGTAAGGTAAAACTACGCGAGTTAAGTATAAGATCGTTACTCAAGTGTTACGTTGATTCGAAATAACAGAAGTCGCGTAGGATATTCTTCGACGTTCGTCCGTGTTGACGATTGTATAAAGAATGAATGAGAATAATCTTAAGAGTCGGAATCATGAAACCGTTAGGGCTCGCTAGCCCATGATGCAGGAAGGAAGAGGGCTTCATTTATGTTATCTTCAAGTGTTCGCCTTCTCGTCTTGAAAAGTTTCGCCAAAGACGACGAAGGCCCGGCGACTGTTCCAGATATTTGAGTTTCACGTTTTCTTACAACATTGATAACATTCATCTATTCTGCACTATATGTATATTATATTTAGGTACATAATTATTTAGAAATCTGCCGCCATTTTTTATTTCGATGAGTTTTTAATATATTGTCGGGAGCATGATTCTAAACAACTTTTTCCTATGCAGTGCTAGTTTTCGAAATATTCGCAAGAAACAATTAGTACCACTACAGTGAATTCTGTCTATACAAATGCGTCCGTAGCAATGTGATGGCCGCCTCGTAGCGCGCTGTAAATTTAATCAATTTCCGTTGCGAATATCTTTTCATATCGTAATATGAAAATTTAATTAATTATTTTTCGATACTCTATATTCGATTGACAAAATCATTTTGTCGTTGGAACAGATTTTTGAAAAAATTTCTTACAGTATCGCATCACATGTAATCGTGAATGATTATTTAGATTTGTAAAGTATGGAATAAAAATAAACAAATCAATGGGTGATGAATATATACAGATTGCCAAGCGATGAACGTGTCAGCCTTACTTATGACTGTATCATAAATACATTTACAGAGCAGAATTCATTGTAGTACTGACAGTTTTTTCAGTTTTCTACAAATATCTCGAAAATTAGAAGAGTCTGACGGTAATATGCAAAGAAAGAAGTTATTTAAAATTTTGATTTCTATAACATATTAAAAGGTCATGTAAATCTAAGATGGTGTCAGTTTCGTAAATAGTTACCTTCTTATAATATATAAGCTTCCTTTCACCACACCGACTTCAATTATAATTATATAATTAATAATTTATATAGATAATAATCTAATAATTTAATAATTAATAGATAATTTCTGAATATGTGTAGAAATCAATATTATAAACAATTTTTTCCATATATATAACTATCGCTCAACTTTAGTTTCCGAGATATTCCCAAAAAATTGTTGGCAATGTAGGCACCATACACAATAAATATTGCCAATAATTGTGCGTTCCTAGTGTATACGTTAGTATTGGCGTTAGTATTCTTATCTTTTTTTTCTGTACTTTATATAGATCTTGAATATATTAAAAAATCATTGAAATCAGAAATTTTTCGCTTTGGTTTGTTATTGCAGACAGCGTTTGCGATTAAAAATCGGGTGGAAAAGAAATCATTAACATCACGCCTCGTTTTGCTGTACGGACGAAAGAAGATATCCTTGAGGCGAAATGTCAGAACAGAGTGGACGCTCGTTTGAATGCGCATATGTTTGGAAGAGAACTGATTATTTCTGATTATTTCGATAAGGCTAGGTCATCGAGAGCAGAACACGCTAAGATATTGACCGCCACGGTATTGACCGTTGGCCACTTCTTGCAGTCGACGTCGACGGTGAATTTATATTGCTACGTTGCTGTGCAAGATCACGAATTTTTCTTCCACGAGCTGATCGATATTTTTAAAATATTCTAAGACATGTTAAACATCTATATTTTAATTAAGACTAATAATACTTTCGAAAATTTCTCCATATTTGTTGAACGAAGTTTTCTTAATTCGAGACTAGCCAGTGCGAGCTTTAGTACCTTCAGCTTGTAAGGGGTCGTTCACTTGAAGGTATATGCATACATATGTATATACGTAAAGCGCTAGAACCATGTTGGAAGAAGAGAGAAGTAACTGCTGCTCTACTCTGTGATATTATATGATCTCCGTCTTCTTTCAATTTAAGTCATTTTATCATCTCAAACACAGTATATACGTATCAGATTGATAAATAAAATATCTAAATTTTTCGGGTGGCGATAATATTTATGATAAAGATTACGATGATACAGAAATTTTGAAATAATCATGCTTGTTTTGCTATATGGCTACCATGTGACTTATGTAGTATGATTTGACAATAGGTTTTGCAGTAACAATAAGTCAAACGATAGTGATTATATCGTATAGGTGGTCTAAGAATTTTACACATTACTGTATTTTCAAGCATAACGACTGACCTTAAGGAGCCTTATTTCACGTAGTGCGATTTTGCGTATAAGAGGATCATCTTCAGTTTGTTGGAACTTTTTAACAGCTACCAATTTTCCAGTTTGCCGATCTCTACACTGGAAGACTACACCGTAGCTACCCTCGCCAAGACGCGCCAGTCGTTCGTATCGGTCCATCGCCTTGCTTGGCGCGCGTGACCTATAAAAAAAAATAATTTCTTTATAAGTAATAATTACAATTGGTTACGAGATATGGCAATATACGTACATAGCCCAATGAGACATCGTATTTAAATATTTATAAGGAAATAATGTTGACATTGAAAGATAAGAGTATATATATATATATATATATATATATATATATATATATATATATATATATATATGTACTTGCTGATTGTACGCATATTTCTTTATATCATAGTTCTTTATTTATCCTTTTTTAATGTTTCACCGTTTCACAGTGTTGTGTTTCGATTATTTAATTACGTGAAATTTGAAACTTATATTTCGATGCGATCATTATTAAAAGAATTATGGAATAGCAAGAAATCGCGAAACACCGATATTTTTTACTAGTAGTTCTATATCGAAGTATGTGACACAGTTATGAGTACGATGCAGATGATATCTTCTGTGACACGGGTGTTCCCATTGAAGTGCAATGACAATCGCGATTCATGAAATACATTTCTCATATCATTTATTGGATGAACAGCGTAGCATGTAGTTACATACATAACTCTTGATTCTAGGACGTATATGTACACTAACGATTAGAAATGAAAATGATTCTTAAGTTGTTAATCAATGTTGATTATAATCTTGTTAATGTTTGAAATGAAGCAAAAGAACACTTTTGAAAAAGGTAAGTTACTTTCTTACTTTGCCGCTGTATTCAAATATGGCCAAATGAGGAGCTTGAAGGATAAGTAATAAATACAAACGTATTTAATTTGGGGAAACTTCTACGATTTGGAGCTTTTTATTTTAAATAATAAAATATCTTATTGTACGTAGCCGCAAAAGTTTGTAAATTTATAATAATATCTTCTAAGTAAATTATGTTTTATTTTTTGTACTTATACATATTCTTTTTGGTAACAGCTTCACTTTTCCACGGATAAATGAGGAAAATATAGTTTTGTATGCAAATGCAATTGATTCGAAATAAGTGAAAGTGTCCCCTATCTGAGTATTAAGGTATGTGCAACTTATATAGCTTATATAACAATAGCGGATAAAACGAAAGTTTCTAGTGAATTTTTGGCTCGTACATACTTTTTATATTTGGCAAGACATGGCAAAGAGGTGAACTGTTGCGCAAAGAGCATGCTAGCACTGTAAAGGCTGCGGACCAGACTGTATTCTCGCCAATGACCAAGGGTCAAGCTCCCCTGTTTCGCTTTATTCGAATCGGAAATCAGAGCGCAGGCGCCCTTGAATCGTGTAATACAGACCAGCTTGTGTAAAAATCTCATGTCTCCCGAATATTCACATGAAAAATGTGTTATTTTGTATAGTGAACAAATGTATAAACAAATTTGTTTTTTATTTAATACTCCACAATGTTTAGTTTTCGATATATTTCTCTCATTTACGTCAATAATTTAGTTATTCTTTTGTAAAACGTATTTATATTGTTAGTTTTTTATTTATCTTCATATTTCTCTAATTTTAAATGTGCAGTGAGTCACAGAAATATTCGTATTCTTATAATTATTGAATTTAGATAACTAATATTTTTTTTAACAATAAACACTTTGCATTGTTTATCGATGGGAATATATATGTAATAATTAAGTTTTTGATCGATATATCGTTTATTGAAAAACAGCAATTTGTTATGATATAAACTTTAAACATCAAATGAAATTGTAATTACAGGAGTACGAATGCTTCTGTGACTCACTTTATGTATATATTATAAATCGCACAAACTTTTAGTGAAAATGTTTCATTTTGGATCTGATATTTTTGTTTTTGATAAAGACTGAAAGGTTATGTAGAACATGTGCGTTTCGTGAGTCCATTGGAAGCTTACCAAAGCGGCACACGCTGCCCATAGTTTGCAAATCTTAAATCGTTGACCATATCGAGACAAGTGGAAACAGTTCATCAGCATATTCGTGTCTTTTTAGCGTTACCAAAGTCAGTGGTTCCGGATATTCGATAATTTAGCTATCGTTAAACAGTTAAGACAGAATTAACTTTTAATCGACAAAAAATGCATCGCTGCCATCAAAAAGGTTAATGGTGTTAATTAAAAACGTTTCAACTGCCCTGCAATAGTATCATATTGAATTGGCTAATTTCGTGAGTCATAAGAATCGAAAATCTATTAACTTCAGTTAATAAGGAACAGCTTTCAGTTATCGTCCCTAGTAAGTAAATGGATTGAAAAATGGTAAGAAATCTTTTAAAGAAACCTTCTTTATCGTTGTAATTAAGAAAATGATGTCAACATAAATGATGTCACAAATATAGTCTGCTGAAGAATAATAAGGTTAATATCGTTACTGTTCTCATCAAATAAGTCGCGGGTTACCGTCGAGTAAAAAGTAATAGAATTGATTTAGACCTTTCTCTGCGTCGCGTTGCGTTAAATTCATGCAACAATTGTAAATTTTATCTGCTCACAGAATATTTATTATTATATAATTCTATTATTCATTATTTATTGCTACTATAATTATAATCACAATTATAATTATTATTACATTATATTTATTATAATTATAATTATATTATTTGTTATTATTATTGTAAATCGTATGTAAAGTAAAGTTCTACTTGTTACAAATGTTAGTCGTAATACGAAACCTATAACAATAACATTGACAAGAAGAAATTGATAAAACTCCGATTTTATTTTCATTAATAATATACGGTAGCTTTCTCCATTATGTTGCAAAAATGGTTCGAATTGTTTGATAATACAACCTTTATTATTAAAGTATTATTATTAAAATTAATACGAGACACATATTCTTATGCAGGAAGTTTCAGCAATAAGAATTGCTTGATTTAGATTGTTGTAAGAAACAAAATCTCGTATCATATGAAATATCGTATATATCATATATATATAATATTCTTATACATAAAATTGCGAAAACAAAAATTTCCTAATTTATATTGTTCAGTCATTTAGAATATTTGTTATCGTACAACGTTTCTTTTACAATTTATTCATATTTATTTGAACAATTATTTTATACGTACAAAAGTCCCAGAATGGAGTTCATAGGATTTTGATGTTGAAACACCTTTATTGTTGAACATGCCGAGCGCTACTGAACCCGCTGAAAGACTACTTTACGTTACTGTTGACTTCTTGATTATTGATAATCGATATTAAGTTGCCATATTGTCCATGTTTAAATGACGACCATGAACCAAGGTGGATTGTTTTTAGTGTAGAAACGAAGTGACGCAAATTATGCAACTTTGCATCGAGTTTAGTGGATTTAATAAGACTAGTTCGAAATCATATTTGAATAAAATAAACAGTTTAATTACAACATAGAATAATTGGAAATTTTAGATATGGATACGTCATTTTTTCTCTAGAACTCTGACAATAAGTTTAATGTAGTAAAGATTATATTATGAATGCACTAAGAAGGATATGAATTACACAATGATGAAATATTTAGTGGCAGTCGCATATATTGTAAGTTTATGGCAGAAAATGTAGAACTATCATATGAAATATTTATTTTTCGACTAGATTATCTTAATATCTGTAGACATAACTATATTAACGAGAACTACAAGAAACTAATAGAACCTAAGAGCTCACTAGATTTTGAAAAGATGTGTCAAAATAAAATACTTTTTTCTATCTCATTACTTTATTATTATGTCGATATTTATAAAATTGTGTCGAAAACTATTTTCTAGAAATTTTATGTTATTCTTATATTTATGACAAGGTATTGAACGTATAAAACCAGCTAAATGTACATAATACTATCCGAAAGGTGGTATAATACTACTAAAGTATTACGAAGTATAACATTACAGAAGTAGTTTAAAATTTAATATATCTTAATATTTAATGTAATAATATCCTATAATAATTTTGTACACTATTTTTGTCATTTAATTTTTACGTCATCTTTGTATTATTATTCTTATTATCTGTAGTCGTAATATTTGACACGTTAAAGCAGTATCTTTAAAGTAATGAAACTTCACCCTTTGACATTTTAATAAACTGTTCGACAAACTACAACATTGTGTAGAAATTATTGTTTTGCGCTAAGAAAATTATTCTACATTAGGACTAGTGTTAAAATTTTGTTGATGCATCAACTGTATTTAATGGCTATTCACAACGTCTAATGTATACAATGTGTCTTACGTGTTTAAACTACATAACAAATATCGATCGATTCAATTCAATGTCAAAGTTAAGTGTTATGAAAAGAGTAAATCTTCAGATTTCGGTCATGGTATTCTTTATTTATATTTTTCTACCATTCTTTGTTTTAAAAAACGTAAAATTATTTGTAAACAATAAATTTGCAAACAGTAAATGTGAAGTTAAGCAAAATAAACAGAAAGAAATTCTATTTTCAAATAAAACTGAAAGTGGCCATAAACTAAATAAAATAGAAAAATGTCACAAAAGTACCATCATGTCATATGCATATTAAAATTCGAAAAGATGCCACGAATATATTCACAGATATTCAGATTACGAAAAATAATATATTGGGTTGGCAACTAAGTGATTGCGGATTTTGTTATTGCCATCTAATGACAATGTCATTAATAATACGACTACTGATAATAATAACCAAATAAAACAACTTAGCATTTCTCATAATTCTCTAATATTATATTATATCTAATATTTTATTGTCAATAAAAATGAAAATGCTATAAATAGAAATTAAATAAAGAAAGGATTTTATTCAATTATTAACAGATTCTCTACCTGAGAAATCATCATCGTCACCGTAAAGCGATAGATTATCAGATTCAAAACTATTCCGCAAAGAAGACAAAAATTTTTAATATCGTGTAAAATTTTATGGATACTAAATATGAAAGGTTGAACAAAGGAAAGATTCGTAAAAAATAGTCACGTGTTTACCTCCTTGGTAGCAGAGGTAGTGTGCTACCTAAAAGCCAAAGCTTTCTATCTTGAAGCCATTTGTCCATGCGAAGGCTTCTCATAGAAATTTCGTCTGTTTGATGGAATATCCAAAATGCATTGTTGAGAACCTCACTCTGACTCTTCTTGATCGCGTCTGAGGTGTCGGCATTATCGATAAAAATACCGTGCGGTATAGTAGTCGTATTATTACTGACAGCGGTACCTTTCACCAGTGAATCCAACCGATTAAGTGTTCGACCATTTGCTTAACTACGTCACTGAGACTGATCAATAATCCGTACGAGTTGCTAGCATTAACTAAGGACAGAATAGTCGTGACATTAAATGGGACTTCGTGTCTCTTCTGTTCTGTTGGTTCTGAAATACCAACGATCATATTAAAAGATCTCGATGTTCATATACCCAAGTCTAGGGAAATTCATTCCGAAATTGAGTAGTGAAAAATCAACGTGGAAGACAAGAAGGTTCTTGTTCTACGCATGCCTGACATAATGTGAATGTCTCAGACAGAGACAGAGATACTCTACTCATCTCTATCCACCTCGCAAGAACGTTGACTTTGTTGATCTTTCATGTGAATTTCTCACGAGTAGACGCGATTCAATCTTCGGACGGTTTTCCCTAGCGAGTGTCGAGGCCTGTTTATATGATCGTGAAAATACCGAATTGAAAAAAGTTAGAGAGTTTCTTACGCCATCTATAATTCGCTACGGCAATCATAGAAATTAATACATTCAACTTAATCCTCGATAGTAATGCAGCCAATATAGTATGCATATGTAGCTATAGAAGCTACGTTCGTTAAACTCTTGAAAAAAAGTCTGTCATTCTCCTATGAAAAATATTGGCAGCAATAGACTCCAACTTGATGTAAATGAATACACACTGTTATTATTTTTTTAAGTATTCTTTATTCTCTAATTATCAAAAATGCAAGAAGATATTTCACATGAAAGTTGTTTCATTTAATAGGGAAACGTAATATAATATTAGAGCGAGCTTGTAAAAAAGCTATTTCCTTTCTGATTTCGATGATTCTTTAATATGTTCTATGATCTAATCGATCGTCGTTGGCCGGATTCTTACGACATCCACGCGGTGAGCGTGAACGCGAGTGCGCGGGGATCGAGAACGCGGACGCGTATGGAGTCTGCCAATCGCTCCAGTCGTGCAAATTGCGTTTCTTGGTCTGCGTCTTCCGTGTAGTACCGGCGAGATGTTCGGGGAAGAATCATGTTCCTCCTCCGGTTTGCAATGGGCGGACCGCGAGGTACCGGCCCGCTCATTTTCTCCTTTTTTCTTTTCCTTCTTCCTTCGCACTGTGCACTGCACGAGATCACGAACATTCTACACCCATAATGATAATAGAGGGGGAACTTCTGTAGTTCTATCGAACGGCTGAAGATCAGAAGGAGCCGTATGCGGTTCCCGGTTCGACACCTTTGAATTACCATCTGAATCTGTGTATACCATCAATTTGTAACTATTAATAACGATTTATTTTGTCTAATATTAATTAAATCCTTCAAATGATATTTTTATTTCTATTTCATTTTTAATCATCATTTATAATTTCATTTTTTAATTTCAAACGCAGTACTTTCTTTTTTATTTAACTACTTGATATAAAATCAGTATCAATTCAAATGTAATTATTGAATGCTTATGGATAGAGTTCGATTCTTCATATCCATCCAAAGTGAAGGGATCAAACCGTGATTATGAATTTGAGGAAGCAAATGCAATCAAATCAAATGTAACGACACCTTGTCATTCTATTGTGCATGCTATAATTGGCAAGTCGCATGATATTGTTTCTTCGGTGATGCGTCGAATGTTGAAATTATAATTATTTGAGCTCAGATACGAGCTTCGCTGACACGATTCACATTCGTGTACACTCAAACAACTAACAACATTCAATATATTTTTATCGAAAGATATTGGAAAGATATCTCGTGTATAAACCTGATAGAACCATTTAAAAATTTTATTTTTGCCTTAACGAATTTGAATTTATCGTCATAATTTGTAATATTCCCTGCTTTGGCAAACATAATTAATAAACATAATTAATAAAATTATTTAAGATTATTAATTTAATTTCTCATTTACTATATACTATTCCCTTTAACAAATTAGATGTTAAATTATAAATAATAATGAGGTGTAATGTCGCGTATGATGGATATATTAGAACTCGGAATTGAAATGCCAATTGCCTGTTTAATTCGATACTACATAGTTGTATGGCTCCCGAAATACAAGAAACGAGGTTGGAACCAGTCGAACCTTTTTTCTTTTTATACGTGGAGAAATCCTCATAGACACTCTGCCGCTGCTGCTACATCAGCAACGGCAGAGTAGTGTCGGACTCTTACCGACTAAAACTCCATGATGGCCTTCCTACGCGTCTGACGGGAGTGCACCTTGTGAATTATCTGCTCCGGTGCATCCCCTTACGCGACCGCTCGTTTGTTCGAGCCAGTCAAAAATGTTCTTCTACCAATCTACCTCTGGCGCTAAGGGGGGGGGGGCATTGCCATCAGCGCCATCCACCCTTCTTCTGATCGCGGCCCGTTGGGACAGCGGTGAGGCGGCTCTCGGTCGCCATCCTTCTCCACCGCGTTACTCTGCTAGGGTGAGAGTTCTTCTCTCTATCCCTCTCTGCCCGTTCTTTCACAAGCATCACCTGCTCGCAGAAGCAATGGACAGCCTCGTACTCTTGCGGCCCGTTCAACATCGCTTTCACGATCGCCGAAGGGACCAAACTCTCGCCGATGGCGAGACGCAGGGTGTAGCGAGGCAACTCCCACGCCGGATAAAATTCCAGCGTGTGCTGCGCCGTGTCCCTGCCCTCCCCGCAATGGTAGCAGACGTCCGTCTCCTCCCGGCCGATCTTCTTCAAGTACTCCCCGAACACGCCGTGTCCGGTGAACAGCTGGGTCATCCTGTAGGTGAACGGGAGGCCGCGGAGGCTTCGCTATGTCTCCCAATTTGGAAGACCGCCTCCGCGCCTCGATCGCCTCGATCGCTACTGATCCCACGCATCCTCCTCGGCGGTTCCTAGATCGTTCAGGGCCGCCGGCTCGGCCGGGTTCTCTCCCGGGTCCAGCGCTCTCGTCCTGATGAATCGCTTCTTCAGCTCCAACGCCCAAAGTTCCCACGGGGGTGATGCGGCCAGAACGGTTGCCGACGCGTTGGACACCGTTCGGTATCCCCTGACGATTCTGATGGCGGCTATCCTGTGCAACCTCCTGAGGAGCAGGATGCTGCGACGACTCGCCATCAGATCGTCTGCCCATACCAGGACCCTTGTACATCAATCGGCGCATCACGACTCCCGCCCCGCTGATGTTCGGCAGCAGGCTGCATACCGCATTGGCCGCCGCCGACACCTTCGGAATCATGGAGTCGAAGTGCGGCTCGAACGTCCACTGGCTGTCGATGACGAGACCCAGGTATTTCATCTGCAATTCCTTTCCATCGATTTCGTCCACCATGCTTATGCTCAGACCGGGCGGAGGAGTCCCTCGCCTGTTCTTGTCGTAAAACCAGATGGCCTTCGACTTCGCAGAGGAGACCCCCTCAGGCCCAGTTCGCGACTTCGCCGATGCGCAACGTCTCGTGCCACCCGCGATCTCCGACTAGGACCAGAGTGTCGACCGCGTAGCACACCATGACCGCGCCAGGAGGCAGCGGGCAGTGCAATACCTCGTAGTACGCAATGATCCACAGGATCGGTCCCAACGCCAAGTCCTGCGGAACGACGTGCTCGACGGGCCGCGTTTCCTCTCCCTCCCTGCTGGCATAACATACCTGTCGTCGAGGTAGGCGCGGATCAGCCGAACGAGTTAGCTGGGAACTTCGAAGTGTTCTAGTGCCGCCACTATCCTGTCCCACGACATAGTGTTGAACGCGTTGACAATGTCCAGAGTATCCACTAACGCCACGACATTTCGGAAAACCATTTTTTCCGTAAGTACCTGTACGCGTTTGACCGCGTCTGTCGTCGAACGTCCCTTCCGGAAGCCGTACTGGCTTTCATGCCAACCCGGCACCCGCCCCGACATGTGTCGCTTCAGACAGGCGGCGACGACTCTCTCGAGGAGCTTGCCGATCTTGTCCAGCAGGCAAACCGTCGGTATGCCGACGGCGAAGTTGTAACATCAACCATATCTCAATCCACACCAGAGACCAGCCCGCGCTTCGGAACCGATGGGCTGATAACGGAAATAAAGATGTGGCGGCACTCGGCGACAATGTATATCGCTGAAGCGAGGTGCCTAATGAATCCTCAATGTTCGGCGGCGGCGAGCCTTCTTTGTTGCCTGCGATCCGCGGATCCACGGGTGGTTCCCCTTGTTGCCTTCCTGGCGGGGGGGGGGGCGCAGGTCGATTCCCCATCCAGTGTACTGATGGTGTCCTGAGCGCCTCGCAAATCAGACATTTCGGGTTCGCGGCCATGCATCCTTTAGTTTGGTGTCCCAGCCTCCGCATCTGTAGCACAGGTGCTCCCTGTCCTCCTTGGAGGTGCATGTCCTCCTTGTATACCCATATCCAAGCACTTGTAGCATTGCAAAGGTCTCGCTCGATGAGCTTCCACTTTCGAAATTCGACTAACTATGCGATAAGTTTTAATTCCAAGCGCCTTATCACATGTGACCGTCTGAATAGCATTCGTTCTCAGCCGTCTGGTTGGCATTCGATCACTCTACCCATTCTCAGAAATATATGATAAGTACGAATAAAGCCTTCTCCCACTCCAACGAATAAAGAATATAGATACTCCCTTCAAAATCATTCAAGTCAGTCTGAATAAATCTGAATCAGCCTGAATATTAAAAAGTCTATCATCGCGAACCGCAAATACTATTTAATTATTGCATAAATTGAGTGGAAATAAAGAACTCGATCTCCTGTTTGGAAATCGACAATTTTTTTTATTTTATTTTAGTCAATTGTTGAATTTTTACGCGACACCAGCATGGGTCAGTTTCCTCACTGCCCCGGGACCATTTCGAGCGAAGCGGATCTCTCCCAGTTGAACGTCCTCCGCTTTGCAACCACTCTCCTTCGCCAGGGTGTTCCTAATTTCCTCTTTGGTGGCCGAGATGTTTCGGAGACCTCCAGAACGACTCCTCCGGTCATAGTTTTACGCATTCTTACAGCCTTGATGCCGACCTCGGCCAGAGGGACATTATCCTTGGCCGCGACCAATACCTCCGCGTAGGATTTGTCCGACCTGTCCTTCAGCGTGATGGTCACCGTCGATGTTCGCGGTATGTGTGGGAGATGCAGCTTGTCTCCCCCTCTTCGCACGCTCTCCGACCCTCACTCCAGGGCTTTCCTCGGGCTCTTCGCTCCTACCTCCGGAGTTATCTTTGCCGATTGTTTCTCCACCGGCTCCTTCTTCTTTCCGTTTCTTCTTTCAACGGTCTGCCATTCCATGGCAGCCGCTTGTCCTCTCTTGATCGCTGGAGTGTTTGGAACTCCAGGCTCCACCCTTCTCGTGGTCACGTCCGAGAGGACCTCCTTTTCTCTTCTTCTTTCGATGTTTTGGAGGCGTTCCTCCATCATCTGGATCAGCGAAGGGCCCAGCTTCTCCACCTTGCGTTCAATCGCGGCGAGATGTGCTGTTTCGCCGGTTTTCTCTGCCGTGCAGCGCAAGGCCAACCTACGTAACATGAATGATTCTTTCAACCACGTCAGGGTCAAAGGTTACAACAGCTAACGGTAGTTTTATATGTTTACTATTCTCAATTATTGTATAAAGAAAACCCGTGTGAATATTTTAACGAAAGATTGTATTCGAGTAATAAATGTAGTTCAAGCCGAAATTATTAAAGAGAAGAATGTTACAATGACTAAAACTCTTACTTTGCTTATATATGTATTAGGCGAATCAAATATAAACGAGACTTTATTTTTAAAATAATTTTATTCAGTGAAATAACATAGCCAAGCACATATTATTTTTCAACATAGTCTCCTGCTTTGGAAATGCATTTTTCCCAGCGGATTGGGAGATTTTTGATCCCAGCATCGTAAAAAGAAGAGTGCTGTGTCAGAAGCCAATTGCGCACAAAGGCCTCCACCGCCGCGTCGTCTTGGAATCGTTGTCCTCCTAGTGCTTCTTTAAGCGGTCCGAAGAGATGGAAATCGCAGGGCGATAGGTCAGGACTGTAGGGAGGATGATCAAGTGGAGTCCACCTTATTTCCTCTAATGTTGTGCAGGTTAGAGCTGCTGTATGAGGCCTGGCGTTGTCGTGGAGGAGAATGACGTCTCGAATCGGTTGGTTACGCCTTTTCGAACGATAAGCAACCTTTGCCTCCCTCAAAAGCTCACAGTAATAAGCAGCATTTATTGTGCGACGCTCATGCAAAAAATCAATGTGCAAAACGCCACGCCGGTCGAAAAAAACAGTTGCCAGCACCTTCCCAGCTGACAACCGCGTCTTGGCTTTCACAGGGGCTGCCTCCTCCTTCCTCCGCCACTCCATACTGGCTTGTTTCGATTCGGGTGTGTAATGATGAACCCAAGTTTCATCGCAGGTGACTATTCGATTCAAAAATGTATCCCCTTCTTCCGAAAACCGTGCTGAAAGCTCCTGACACACTTGGAAACGTCTCAACTTCTGTTCTGCTGTCAAAAGGCGAGGGACCCATCTGGCGCACACTTTACGGAACCCTAGGTCCTTTGTGACGATTGTTTGACAGCTCCCATAACTTATTCCAACCTGTGCTGTCATTTCAGAAAGTGTCAAACGCCGATCTCTTTCAAGAAGTTCACGAATCGTGCGAATGTTCTCCTCCGTAATGCTGGTTCGAGGACGACGATCATGTTCCACATTTTCAACCAGTTCACGTCCTTCCTTGAACTTCTTATGCCAGGCAAACACGCGAGCCCTTGACAGTGTCTGATCCCCGAACTGTGCAGTCAATCTTTGCAGAATTTCTATTGGTTTGACGCCTTCATGTGTGAGAAATTTAATAATAATGCGTTGCGCAACTGAGAGGTGTACTTGTTGCTCTGACATCTTGAATACTACCGCCAAACGTGTCTGAACTGGACAACGGCCTGCTCTCCCCACTCCTGACATCCCAACCAATGCACACTAGAAGCGGCCGCTCGCTCCCTTTAAATTTACGCGCTCAGAAACAAAAGTCTCGTTTATATTTGATTCACCCTCGTATTATCAATCGCACTCCGGAAATATTGCTCTAAGTAGTATACTGATTGAACTATGTCATTATAATTACTTGATGTTAACACTGAGCGAATCTCTTGACTGACTCTTTATTACTGATGTATGTTACCGGCTGACAATTAATAACTGCACATTCGGTAATGACTAAATGTAACTGATTTTAACTGAGCTCTATAACCGACTGAATTTAACTGAATTTTATAACAGATTGATTTTAACTGAATTCTATAACCAACTGAATTTAACTGAATTTTATAACAGACTGATTTTAACTGAATTAAACTGACTGACTGACTGTCCCTCTATAATTGAACTGTATAACTCATAGATTGACTAACGTTATCGCCTGCAATTAATAACCGAACTGAACCTACGTTTTAAGCGGCTACCCTTATTTATATTAAAATAATCATGAGATAATTGTCACGTGACTATTTATTCGATCGGCACGTAATTATCTTCGTGGATGCCGCAGTTTTTGTTTCTGTCGATGCCCTTTCCAAGAAGTTCTTGTTTTACTGATGTGGTTCTCTTGCAAGTGTCGTTCATGTTTTTCCCAAGAAGTTTTCCTTTTTGCTGGCATTTGATGTTAAAAGTATATAATTTTTAATGCCTGACATTCGGCATTAAAAATATGAGTGAAACCAGCTTCCAATTGTCAGGATACCCTAAGCGGGAGCGGAATAACTGCAAATTTCAATCCAATTCTTCAAAAGATTGCATTTTGCGCAGTTCTGGGGTTATTTCAATGAAGCTCTCAAAAAGATTGCGCGTACTTGTTAAAACTGGCGCATGCGGCATCCGGCTTTAAAATGGAGTGAAACTAGCGTTTGGTTGTTAGGATATCTTAAACAGGAGCGGAATAACGATAAATTTTAATGAAATTATCAAAAACATTGTATTTGACACAGTTATGCACGTACTTGTTGTCACGTCCCGCGCTTCACATGAGCCGTAAGGTGAGACAGGAAAACAATGCGTCGTAACTCGCGAATAATGCGAGCCATAATTCTGGGCGAAATTGAATTAGGAATAAAAGTTTAGGGGAATAAAAACACAACACGCTTAGATATTTTTATTTATAACCAAAATTAAAATAATATGATCAGGGAAATCTTCAAGAGGTTACATCTGATGGGACATACTCACCATGATCATATGACGGGCGAAACCCCTCCTTGTTCGGAAAGGCGATGGCGCACGTGGGCATTGAAGACTTCTGCAGGAATTTCCTCGAACCACTCTAGTTAGATTAGGATGGAACACATATAAATGGTAAGACATTGTCTCTTTTTGACGGCACTTACTAGATTTTATTAATCGGAGGCGCTTGAACTCAGGCGGGGATTCCTTCTCGCCGGGCAGGCGACCCGAGACGTTGGGGGGGGGGGCAGAGCTAGACGAGAGGTGTTAGATCGGCCCTCCCAAATTGGGAGGTTTGGTGGGACCGCGGAGGGTTTCCGCTATCTTTCCGGATGACGCAGGAGCTCGCAGGACATGGAATATTCGGGGAATACCTGCAGAAAATCAGAAAAGAAATGACGAACACCTGTCACCACTGTGGAGAGCGCGAGGACACGGCCCAGCACACGCTGGAGTTTTGTTCGACGTGGGAGGCCCCCCGTCGTATTCTACGACTAGCGATTGGCGAGAGATTAGACCCCTCGTCAGTTGTGAAAGCGATGCTGAGGGGGCAACAAGAGTTCCTCGCACTCCGCTCCTATTGTGAAGGAGTAATGCTCGTAAATTAGCGAACAGAGTGGGAGAGGGTGAGAACATCCCACCCTTGGAGGGTTCCGCGCCAAAGGGCGGACCTGCGCCACTCTAGGTGGTCATAGGGGCCGACATGCCGTGGAGGATCTGGGATCTCCTCAGACTTACACGACGGCCTAGGATAGCGTTGAGAGGGGTGGTCCCTGATAATACCCTAACTAACCTAAGAACGACTTTCTCAGATGAGAGAAGACGCAGGAGTGCTTCGGCTGTAATTCGAAAGGGGTCCAGATGCATCCCTATTGAGCGTCAGGCGGACCACCGTGGGGTTTTAGTCGGTAAAGTCTGACGCTACCCAGCCGTTTCCCAGAGCGGCGAGGTGTCCATGAGGATTTCCCCACGTATAAAAAAAGCCTTTGAGCACGTAGATTTAAAACTTAGTAAAGTAATATATAGTGTTCAAATTCAGATACACACATAATCACTGTAACATAAATGCACACACATGAGGAACACATTTTAGAGATGAAGAGTGCATAATCTTACACTCTTCGCCAAAAAGATAGCCCAGGTGTGCTATCTTTAATTTCTCAATGACGCGTGTGAAGTTTCTCGTCTGTAACATATAATATCAAAACATTATGAGCTCGGAATATATGGCTTGCTGGAAATAAGTCATAATGACGTAGATGTTTGTATATAACAAAGAAAAACTGTTCCATACTAAGGTCAAAATAATAGCACACTCTGTTAATATGTTTAGAAATTGCCCAGTAGTTCATGATCTATCAACGAGTAAAGATTTAAGTACAATATTATATAAATTTGTAAGTATGGGATGCGGAAAAAAATTAAACGAGTCTGAAAAAAAAAACAAATTCTTGAACTAAAACAGCAATAGTTATCAGTAGCAAAAATATCGAAAGTAATATGAACAAGTCGTAAAGTAATACACAATTTCTTAAAAAATGTTGAAGATTATGGCAAAAAGAAAAGTATTGGTCGGCCGTCATCGTTATCCGATCGTGATAAGCGAGCAATCTTGCGTGTAGTTTCCAACTCGCAGTTAACAACGAAGCAAATAATGGAAAAATCTAGTGTTAGTGCCAGTGTTTCAAGCGTTCGTCGAGTTCTAATATCCTGCAAAGATATTAATACGTTCGTCGCCCAGCGTGATTCGGCTAAGTTTCCTGCGGGGCCCAAATCCGACCGCCGGTACGCAGAATGTAAATAGAGCGACAAGCAGGAATTCATCGTTTATCACTTTCAATTCATTGTTTATCGCCTTCGATTCATGGTAAAGAAAAGATTATTTATTTCTGAAATGGAGAAAGCGATAAGCTTTCCAGTTGGAGTATTCCGAGGGATTTCATGTCAGATATCTCAAATCTTTTATTTAGTCGAGAAGCATACTTGTGAGACGTACACCAGTGATTTTTTCATCCTCAAAATGTTCAGTAAACAGCGTGAATCAGTAGCGTGAGTCAGAAAGTGAGGAGAGTAGTGATGACGGAGTCCATAACTATTGTTCGAAGTGCCCAAAATCACCCCAAATGTGTTTGGAATGTTTTAACGAATACCATGCGATATAGAATAATGTAATATATTATCCAGAATATAAATAATTAAAAAGTATGGTATAATGTGTTTTTAATATTTTTATGTTGTATATCCTATATATAATATTGTATATTTAATTAACTCGAACAAGAAGAGCGTCACCATACTTTGGTGACGGGGTCCCCACGGAAGTATACCCGTCGCATAGATATGTGCGACGTGGCGACGAACGTGTTAAGAGGCTAAAATTGAAAAAGAAACCTTCGTTATCAACAAAACACAAAGTAGAACGTTTACTCTTTGCAAAAGAAAGAATGCATTGGAAAAAAAAAATGGAGAAGGGTACCATTTTCAGACGAAAAAGATTCAACAGCTGTATGGTCTTGATGGGTTCCAATATTATTTTCGTGACATAAGAAAAGAGACAATGTCAGCAATTCGACGACAAATGGGAGGAAACAGCGTGATGGTTTGGGCTGGCATCGGTTATTTCGGAAAGACAAATATCAAGTTCATGAATGGGAGAATGCACTGCACGCTCCCGGGATCTTAATATTATTGAAAATTGCTGGGCAGAACTTGTTCACCTTGTATACGCGAATGGAAAGCAATGTCAACACGTACAAGAATTAAAAAATGCAATTGTACGCGAATGGGATACGTTGTCAAAATTATATCCAGAAACTATATAAATCGATACCAAATCGTACAATAGAAGTAATAGAAAATAAAGGGGGATGTACCCAATATTAAATAAGTATATATGATAAGTAATTATTGTTAGTTATAATTTATGTTGATTACTATTTTCTTATTGTATATGTGCTATCATTTCGTTTTTAAAATAAAATCAGTTTTTTTGTTACACACTAAGCCTCATAATATTTTTAATTATTTTCAACGAACCGCATATTCTGAGCTCATAATGTTTTGATATTATAGACGAAAATCTTCACATATTTCATTGAGAAATTAAAGATAGCACACCTGATGCTATCTTTTTGGCGAAGAGTTTAAGAACACAGAAATCACGTAAATCATTACACATCACAAGCAGACATTACTGCGAAGGAATAAAGGAAAATCATTTTTAATATTATAAATTAAAATATACTTAACCATATAGAAATAAAATATATATAAAAGTGATATAATAATTGAAGACACAATGAGACACAATGAGACACAATGAAGTAACAATGAGACAGTAGCGATATATGAGCGTCGTCTAGAAAAATAAACTAGCGAAATAACATAATGATATCAATTTTGATTGGTCCAAATCGATGAAAATTTTGAACACCGACTAGAGTAATAATACGATAATGGTGGTGATTGGTTTGTATCGGATTAAAACTAGGAGCGATTAATCAAATGGATAGTGTTATAAACATTAATTTACAATTATTAAATGAGAATAAATAATTGTACTGAGCCGAACGATCACTAATAATCACTATAAACTTAATACACATACTTAACGCAGAGAAATACAAAGTAATAAACGAATAATTAACATAAATTAAAACAGAACTATTAAATAAATTAAATAATAAATACTTAGAAAATTAAAGATTAACATAATAGTAAATTAATATTAAAAAACAATAAATAGTAAACTAGGGTTTATAATTATAACAGCAAAGTTGAACTAGTAGTACTTTACAAATGTAACTATACATATCTTTCCAGTTCCCTTTCGACTGCCGAAGAGTGCAGACGTGCCTGGTGCCCGGAGAGGTCTCTCCGTCAAAATTCACAGAAACACTCTCCGCGCACGAGGATGCCAACTACTCTTTATGGAAAGCCACGAACTAAATATGCCAATAAAACTTATCCCAGCAATCAGAAAAGCAGGCAACACATGGGCCAGAAGCAACGAAGAGCATGCTGCAGAATTCTCCAACCACCTTTGTAACACATTTACTCCATATAATATTAACAACAGTAAAATCAAACCTTGGACTACCTGGATCTCACGAAGATTTTGGAGTATGTGCTGAGCCTTTTGACCCTTTATCAGTTCTGTTGCCAGAGGGTTCATCGCTTCCATACTATGTATGCGATTGTCACGTAAAATAAAAAAAGAAATTTAAGAAAAAAAAGAAACTTTATTTTTTTCTTGTTTGCAATACACTTCCGAGCTCTAGGCGTGACTGTTCAAGACTGCCTTGGATGATTTTAGGGAGAGTATTTAAATTCTTTTATTCGTGGGAATGGGAAAAGGCTGCGATCAAATATTTCTGAGAACGGATAGAGTGACCGGATGTTATCCCGATGGTCACTCATGCTAAGGCGCTTGGAATTTTGCTATCTTATCGCTTTGTTTAGTCGGATTTCGTCTGTGACATTTTGTCTGGTGACACGATTCTTTACGGCGTAGCTGCACGGCACAGAACAACAGAAGGTGTCAGGCCCCTTGTCAGCAGTCGAAACTACTATAACTAATATTTGTTATTCTTGCAATTAATGTTACGGCAATCCTTAAGAATATCTTCCCTCAAAGCCGCTATGACCGTCGAACAAAGACGAATTTGAATATTCCGATTATGCCCCGACCAGTATGAATAAACGGACGCAACCGAATCAGTTCTGTTATTGACAAGTTATCTAGAGTTATCGAGCAGTATTTACGAGTATCTATCGAGTATTCATCGAGTATTTATCAGCGATCTTATTTTGTGATTTATACACGATACAAGCGTCTCAACGGCATTATCTATATTTATTTATTTAATTTAAAGATATTTGACGGGTTGCAACAGCAGGTTCTCTTTATTCTAACTACCAATCCTCTACAAATCCATTACACTCATATAGTGGTTTAAAAATTATTTAATATTATTAATAGATAACAGGGATGATTAGGTATAAGCTATAGCATATAATACTGTCATTATGGAATAGTACATTTTATAAACCAGTATATTATTACATACAAATCACAGTAATAAAAATTGTTGTAATAAAAATAAACCAAGTACACAATAAATTACATTAAGAGTAATAATTTGCGAAGCCTGAGGTAGAATTCAGACTGCGCCATGTTGAAACAACATAATACAAACGATTGATTGGCTAATTACAGAAGAGCCTGAGATACCAATTGTAGATGAACTTGATTGACCGTTGACCCGTTGCAGTAAAGCCGGATTGAACAGTTTAGATGAACAATTAATCTGATTGGATAACTGCAATAGAACACCAACATACATAAACTGAATAAATTAATTTGTTAATTATGTTATGCCAAAGTTGGCATCACTGATATACCGGGTAATACAAACCGAACATGGAATGTATATACCTAATACATATTTGTTAAGGTTATTTGATGTATGTGGAATCAAAGAAACGCGTGGGTAAATTGTAAGATATTGTAAGTACTATATATATATTGTGAATATTAAAGTACAAAGTGTGGAATACAATGTAAGCTGGTCCAGATCCGCACGCTAGCAATGTTACTCTGAGACTAATAAGAACCCCGAAGCTAATGTCGCACATGTACCGCTTATGGTCTGTCCTCAACGCATTCTTTTGTCTATACGCTGTCGATGGCCTCAGCGCTTGAGAAAACCGAAGACCAGATGTAGAGTTTTCTTAGAAGTGGCAACCACTTCAACAATATTGACTAACAAATAAAAATAGAAATTACAAAATAGAAAGTTCAATTTACGAGAACATGTAATGCTATGAGGACATGAGAAGGGAGAACTAAAAATACGCTTTATTTTTTGTTTATGATAAAGGACCTACGATCTATGACGAACTCGGCTATGACTCTGGACTTCTCATCTTAATTACGAATATGGATAAGTTGATTAAGAGGAATAAAATTACGGCGCAGGGGTTTTGGAGCTCCCAGGCCCCGTCGGCGACTCGAGTAGCTTATCAGGCTCGACTAGTTATCATATGACTCGAGGATCGATGAGAGGAAGGTCGGTCTCAGGGCCACCTCTTGATCGGTAAACACGACCGAGATCAAGTAACTAAAGGGAGTGAAGAAGAAATTAGAAGGAGCACTGGTCCAAAAAATTATGAGGGGAGAGAGCATCACAGAGCATCTCCTCGGTCACAGAAGAAGACTCCTGAGCTGAAAACAGACAGTAATACTTGTGTGTAACAGTAGCTGGAACAGAGCTCAACATGTCTCCACGGAGATATTTCTATTGAACAACTAATGGTCCGAAAATTATTTCGGACATGACAATAACAGAGGGTAAAATTTTACTCTTCTTAAAAAGGGGAACAAAAGAAGAGGATAATCCATTTATCCCAAGGAGTCTGGCGAGAAATCCAGTAAATAGAAATAACGATGAAGAAGAAAGAGAAATTGATATTGACACACTATCGGAATACTCGGAGCAGAGTGACAACACCCTGATGGTTGTAAAACGTAAAAGAAGAAACGAGCCTTTAATTAAAACAGCCATGAGGAGGCACAATAATAATAATAAAACACCACGGATAGGGATAGCGAGAAGGAAAAGACAACCTCGCAACCTGAAATCGAAACAAAATATACCGTCAAACAAGCGGAGATGAATGTATTATTCAACATTTTAACACAATTAATTTTAAACACTAATCAAATAAACTCGCGACTCCACTTACTTTCGAAAAAATATCCTGATATAGCGAAAATCGCTAAAGAAAATACTGGGCACATGAGTGGAACCTCTGAATGAGTATGATTAAGAAACAAAAGAGGGGAAAGGATAACGAAACGACTATTATAAGAAAATCAGTGGCAACCCAGACGTCGTTCCTTAAAAGCGATCTATATACCAAGAAATCACAAAACAATGTAAGAAATAAGGAGATATTTCAATTTAGCAAAAGAAAACAGGCCTCTTCAGCGGAAGAAAAAGTGGCAAACTGAGAAAACGAGCCAAAAAGGAGAATTAGCATACGCGGAAGTCTGCAAAATGAACACTGAAAAAGAAAATACCCAGAAGGAAGAAAACAATAGCGAATCTGACGGATGGAAAGTCCAAAAAATATGAGAACGCCTAACCCAACAGGTCATAGTTGTGATTCCCGCATCGATGGTGCTAAATATAGTAATTTAAAAATAAGAACAGGGCTAACAATAACAAGTATAAGAATCTTGCCGAGAATCAGCAGATGTTTGAGATGCCACAAAATTAAACATAACTAAAGCCAGTGCAGAAAAGTTAGCCCTGGAATAGAACTTTGCAGAAAACGCGGTGCCAGGGATAACAACATGGTCAGTTCGTTGGAGACGCGGAGGCGAGCGTACGTGTTTTCGGTTCGCTCCCCAAATTAGTACCTGTGCACATAATACGCGAATTATGGGTGTGCTCTTATAACTTTACTGTTAGGAAACGATTAGTGGACGGTGAATATACCGGAAAATGTGAGGAAGTGATTGAATTTCGCGAAAAAATTACAAAAAACGCTAAAGTGAAGTGTAATCATTGGTGATTGCGAGTAATACTTGACATGTGCGTGGCTACCAGTTTAAAAACAATTAAAATAATAACACAGCGTATTCCTACGGTGACTGCGCAAAGACAGTGGAAACAGCTATAATTAGTAAAAATATGGAAACGAGGAACCACGTGGACGCGGTACCACGTGGAGCGGCCATTTTGATTTATTAGAAGTGTTAGTTAGAAGTTTAGTTAGTAGAAGTGAAGTGAACGCATCGAAGCGAGGAAGAAGCGCACAGGACACGATGAAAATTGTACGAGTATCCGGTCACCACTGTGAGTACTTTTAATTTCAATTCTAGCATACCGTGATTGTGGTGCGCGACGCGTGCGAGGAGCTCTGGACGCCGCCATGATGCTAGTGAAGCGACGCCATATTGCTAGTGGCGGGCCGGCTGAAGCATAGAGTACATAGTCGCAAGATGGACGACTCGTAGCGATGCTGAAATTAGTGGGTCGCGGAGTACTCGATGTATAGAGCCGAACTCGACAGAAAAACCGATACTATAAACGTATAATATAAACGTAATTTAATTAACTAGTATCGAGCTAAGACGGAAGAAATTGGATTTTGCACACACATAATTGACGAGCACACGGATAAAAATAAAATTAAGACTATAGAACACCGACCGACGAATTTACGACGACATTGACAAGTTTCTTGGATACGGTTTGGATACGTTTGGAAGGACACAGGGTGATTATACGACGACCGGCTACGTTAACGGACATACTCTTTTTATCAAACAAAAACAACATGGATAAGGCAAACAAGGGAAATAAACTTACGGCTCAGGGGGTTTCGGAACCTCCAGGCCCCGTCGGTGATTCGAGTAGCGTCCCAGGCTCGACCCGACAGTCATCTAGCGACTGGACGAACGACAAGGGGAAGGTCGATCCCAGGGTCTCCTCTCGTCCGGTAACCACGACCGGGGACCAAATAGCAACCAGGGTTGTGAAGCAGGAGAATGGACCCAAGATAACTACGAGGAGATACTTGGAGTTCGACGAGGACATAGCGGAGATCATCGGGGAAGTCGGGATGCTCCCAACAACGAAAGGAGCAACTCCGCCCGGCGAAAAGGCAATCCGAATCGTCAAGGAAGAAACCTTGAAAGGCGATAGGATCGTGAAATATACGAGAATGTCAACGGAAGAGGAGAGAGTGTTCAGGCCGTTGAAGGGCGCGAAGGACGAGGCAACCAGCGCATCGGAGCTGGACACACCAGCAGAAATGTCGGATAGCGGCAGCGAGGTGACAATAACAAGGGAATGCCTTAGGAGGAAGGCCATGATGAGCAGGGTAACGGCCGAGGTTAAGGACGACGATGACGACAATATCGTCATTAAACTGAGTGAGTGAAGGACGATGACGCGGATCATCAGAGAGGTCTCCCTCGATATTCATGAGCTGTGTAACGGATCGCACCTCACGTCCAAACAGGACGCCGACGTCAAGAGAAGGAGGGACGCCCTTACCGACAAGGCGAATAAGCTCTACTTTATATTGGAAGAGGCGAAGAGCAAAAAGAATGCCAGGATGGTCAGAGCCACCAGGACGACGATCCTCCCTGAGAGGAACGATGAGAATAAAGGGAAAAGGAAGGAGATATCGCCCATCGAAAGGAAAGGCGATGATAAAAGAAAGAGACAGGCGAACGGGGAGACCTCCTACGCCGAAGTCTGTGCCGACGATCGCTCGACAAAAGCGGCTCCGCACTGCACGGACAGCGATAGAAGAGAAGACTGGGCCGTCGTCCGTGGGAGAAGAGTAAGAAGAAGGGACAACCCGACGACAGATAGAAGAGTCAACGTAGACAAGGCGGCAGTGGACAGGCCAAAGATGCCGGAGAGGCCGAAGAAGGTGCGCAATAGGCCCGAAGTGATCCTCGTCAAAGTAGGACAAGATAAAGAGTGGATCCAGGTCTACAAGGAGATGATGGATGCGAGGGAGGCCCTAAAGGAGAGTAACGGAATCAGAAGGACCAAAGCAGGAGTCATTTTGATCGAGCTGAAGGTAGGGAGCGACGTCAAAAAGATCGCGGCAGATATGAACATGGCCCTAGGCGTCAAGGTGAGAGCGTTAGCAATGCGCCATAAAATCTCTGTCGAGATCAAAGATATAGATCCGCTCGTGAGCAAGGAGGAGCTAGCGAAGGAGCTGGAAGATCAACTAGGGATCAAAGACAACAACGAAATCGAGGTGTAAACCTTGAAAATTGCGCCGTGGGGCACGCAGACGGCAATAGTAACGTTGCCGAAGGTGTACCTCGCCAAGGATGGGTCCAGCCAGAAGATCAGAACAGGCTTGACGATAGCCACGATAAGGCCCCTGCCTAACGTGATCAAATGCTACAGATGCCACATGTTCGGACACATGGCGAACAAATGCACGGCGATAAGCCCGGGAAAGGAGGTGTGTAGAAAGTGTGGAGGTAAAGACCACGCGATCGCAGCATGCAACAACGTACCGTGCTGCTCCATCTGCAGCAAGGAGACAGGTGTAAAATTCGATCATGTGACCGGGTCGCTAGCATGCCCGGGATATAGAAGACTGTTGAGAGGGAAATAATGCTAATACTGAAAATTAATCTCAACAGATGCAAACTGGCGCAGGACCTCATGCACTAATGTGCGATCGAACTCAGACCGGACATCGTTATAATATCCGAATCAAATAGGTAGCTCCCGCCCTGGTACAGCGACATCAAGGGAGACGCGTCGATATGGCTCACTCTACTCAACGACGAACTCCCCGACGAGACTACGGTAGTCAGGAAGGACGGGATAGTGGGTGTCTGTGCCGGCGATGTCTTCTACATCAGCGGGTATTGCTCTCCCAACATCAACAAACAGGAGTACGACAAGTACATCGACTCGCTGACATCGGTGACCAAGGAAAGTGCGAGGAAACACGACAAGATCGTCGTGGCCGGTGACTACAACGCAAAATCGACCTGTTGGGGAGGAACGACTACGGACAGAAGAGGAAGAGCTTGATGGAGGCACTATGTGGCTACGGAGTGTTTCCATTGAGGCTCAATCAAAAATTCACCTTCAGCAGAAACGGGGGGACTAGTTGCCCGGATATAATCAGCGTATCGAAGAAGGTCAACGAGACACACGCTAAAAGTGTGGACCTAGACAACTACTCGGCCTCGGACCATCGATACGTTCTTCACAGATTTAAAATGAAGGCAACAAGAAGGGCTTCGAAGTGCTTCAAGTACTCGACGAAGGACTTAGCACCGGAGGACTTCCTAAGCAGGTTCGACGACACGACCCCTTGGAAGACCACAATGCGGCCAACGGAATGGATGGGGCCGAGTCCTTGCAAAAATGCATCGAGCGAATGTGCGACGGGATATTAAGGAAGGTGGGCTGTGCAACCAATGGGAAGTACTCGAACTATTGGTGGAATACGAAGATCGCGGAACTGAGAGCTCAGACCCACAAAGCCTTGAGGAAGGTGACGACAGAAAGGAAGAAGGATCACGACGACATCGATCTGCTCGTCGCGGCCTACAAGGGGATCAAGAAACAACTGAAAAAGGAGATCGCCCGAAGCAAAGCCAGAGCTTGGACGGAGTATTGCAAGATCCTCGAGAGTGACCCTTGGGGCAAACCCTATTGCACGGTCATGAAGAGATGCAAGAACAAAGGGCCAGCCAACGACATGCCGATCAACATGGTAGAAGCGGTCCTAAAAAGGCTGTTCACCATAGGACACGGACCTTCCCGTTACGAGGGACGCGAAGAGGCTGAAACCGACGAGGAGGGTAACAACAACACTATCATCGTCGAAGGCGACGTCCTGGACATCGCAAAAAGAACGAACACGAAGAAGGCAGCAGGAGTCGACGGCGTCCCAGGCGAGATCGGGAGGCTGATAGCGAGCCGTAGGAGCGAGCTCGTGACCAGGGTGATGAACGGCATCACCGAATCAGGACGGATCCCCGAATGCTGGAAGACGGCCAGAGTGATACTGCTGAGGAAGCCGGGTAAGGACCCTAATGGAAGTCATGGCGGAAGCCATAGGACAGTTAAGCTCCAAAAAGGCGGCCAGAGCGGACGGGGTCCCTGGGATAATAATTAAGTTAATATTTGAGCGCAGAGCACAAGATATACTCTGAATGATTAATTCTATATATACAATAAGTAAAATACCTAGAATATAAAAAATTGCCAGAGTTATATTGCTGACAAAACCAGGAAAGTATCCCCTCCTTCTAACTTCTTATAGGGCCATAAGTATTTTATCTACATGAGCAAGGTATGGGAGAATTTGTTCAAGATATCCATCGAAAAATACTTGTGACAAGACCCATACCATAAAAACCAGTTTGGCTTTTGTAGAGGAAGGAGTACTGTCGATGCTATCATGCAGCTCAGCAAATTCGCTGATTTGATGGCCATCGACATTAAAAATGCATTTAACACCCTCAGCTGGGGGCAAAGGAATCTACCTACAAATCTTTTGAAATTATTATAGGAGTAGTTGAAAGATAGGGAAATTATAATAAAAAATATTAATGATGAGGTCAGAAATAATGTCTACATAGGACTTCCACAAGGTTCTGTAGTGGGACCACTACTATGGAACCTGGTCTATGATGGACTCCTGAATAATTTCAACAATATAACAACTGTAAGAACGGTAGCCTTCCAGATGGCAATATTAATGGGCATAAATAAAAAAAAAAGTATTGAAAATAAATTAAACTCATATATGAATAGAATTATAAAATGGTGTAACAATGCAGGGATGCAAATTGCAGCTGAAAAAACTGAAATTATTCTATTGACGGGTATGTGAATACCAAAAATATTTAATCTAAGTATTATAAATAAGTTATTTATCACAAGTGAAAACATCAAATACCTTGGAGTAATAATAGACAATACAAGAAAAGATACTGTGCATCTCGATACAATATGCGGTAGAGCCGATGTGCTAGTTGGAGCAATGAGAGGTCTACTACCCAATGTAAATGGTCCTTCTAACCTAGTAAGATGGTTATACTACAACGTCTGGGAGTGAGTAGTATTATATGCCTCTCTGGTATGAGTGGAGTCACTAAAGATAACAAAAAATAAAAAATTTTGGGAAGGACTCAAAAATCAGCCCTAATAAACACAATGGCAGCCTATAGGACTATTTTTTATGCATCATTGTGTATGCTGACATTGTGTATGTATGATTTAATATATATTAAAGCAAAATTGAGAGCCAAGATGTATGAAATAAACAAAAAATACTCACAGAACAGGAAAACTGATCAACCAGGCAAAGAGCATAATTCCTTAAAAGATGAAATTGAAAGTACCGTCAAGACAGCAATAGAAGAATAGAGGAAAGAATGGAAATTTTATAATAAAGATAATTAGACCAGGAAGCTAATTGATGACACACTGATATTTATAAATAACAAAAAAGAAATAGACAATTATATGATACAAAATACTTATCAGACACAGTATTTTTAATATATATAGGTTTAGAATAAATAAAGAAAGCATCAAAAGATGTTGGGTTTGTTATGAAGAATCAGATGACGCTGAACATGCATTGTTTAATTGTCCAAAGTGCATGACATAGTGTATGAAACTAGAAAACAAAGTGGGCGGACTTGTAAACAGAAATAATTTGATTAATAAAGTTATATCTAATGATGACATATGGAAAAGTTTTAAAAAGCTATGCTATTCAATTATAAAGCAGACAAAATAAAGAAAAAAAAAAGAACTAACCAATAAACGTAGAAATAGGTTAGTTATAAATCAAGAATGATTATAAGAAGGTCTATGATAACTCGACGAGAACAAGAGGTTACATCGCAATGATATAAAACTTTATTATATTAATATTTATTTATAGAAATAGTATTTGATACTTATCTGACATATTGACATAATGTTTGAATATTTTTTGAATTTTAATTATGTGACAATAGTTTCTAATAATACTATTAATAATAAGAAATAATATAGATACACTTGCATAGGAAATCATAACAAGACATTAATGTAGCTAGTTGCGCACTATGTAATAAACTAACGATATTAATAAGATAAATAATAATGAACAGTTTACGAACTAAGACTTATAAGACACGTGTTTTTAACATACACCGTTGGCAAGATATGAACGGTCATCTTGGAGGCAATATTAATCGTTGCGTTCAGGAAGTAACTTTTACATGTTGCGAAATAAATTGATAATTTTAATAAATAACTTTAATATAAGAGAATAAAGTATTATTAAACTAATTTAAGAGTAAATTAAAATAAAATAAAATTATAACAAGAATATTTAATAATTAAATTCAAGGTTAAATCAAAACAAAGTTAATAAAAAATTAAATTTAATCGAATTAAGAATGAAACTATCTAATTAAATATAAAGTAAATTAATATAAATAACTATTATAGTAAGAAATTTAATTCAATAATTTAATATTTAGGAATTAATAGGAACTAATATAAAAAAAATTATAATATTAAATTACGATTTGAGAATTAAAAATTTAATCAAATTACAATGAAACGATTAAATTAAATATAAAGTAAATTAATTTAAATAATTATTATAACAAGAAATTTAATTTAATAATTTAATATTTAGGGATTAACAGGAAATAATATAAAAGAAATCTAAATAATATATTACGATGTAAATATTAAAATTGAATCAAACCAACAATGATACTAGTAAATTAAATATAAGTAAATTAATATTGTTACGATCTGGTCTTGATCTTCAGTGTTCGTAACCGTTATGTATTACTCTAGATGTCGAATCTTAGCTTTCTCGAATTATATTTTAATCAAAACAGTAATTTCTGCCATCAGAAATAGTTGGTAAACTATTTCGATTAGTTCGACTCTCATTCGTTAATTTTGAGATAAGACGAACAACTGAATGGGACGGTTTCAAAAACTTGTTGCACCCTTTTAAAGCGCAGCACTATTATGAATATCTCAATAGTTCGTTATCCTAACACTTTCGCGATAACTGAGTGGAATATATCCTGAAACTTGTTGCACCCTTCTTAAGCACGGTACTATTCTGAATATCCCAAACTGTTGTATCCTTGATGTTCTAGTTATTAGTATAACCGTATGGGTAGCGTTAATTAGTGCATCAATTCGACTGGTAAATAAGTTTCTACATTTTGACTTATCCTGCTATGTGCAGGAGTACTAGCACGGGAAGGATTAAAGTTTTCTTGGAATAAATAAGTATCTTCGATATCTTCTTAATTGGTGATTTATTTGATTTATTTAGTTATAAGTTATATTCTGATATTATTTCTGATATTAATTCTTTGTGTAAGTTATAACACAGGGATAATAATCATTATCGTAAACTACTGGTGATGGAGTTTTAGATTGACGGCGAAAAATAAATTTCTATTTGCTCTATGGTTAATCCTAATTCTTTCGATTTGTCTCTTCTTCACTTTTAATTTCTGCGTCTAACAAACGTTAAACTAACATTCCACACGTTTTTTTATTGTTATGGTCTTCGATTCTATGATTCTTTCTTGTTTTTGACGTTTAATATGAACAAATATTCTCTATAACAATAATACTCTCTGTGGCAACCAGTATGGCTTCGCAGTCTTGCTCAAAGACGAGCAGATATTTCTGCTAACAGTTGGAGGAGAAGTACGAAAAAGACGTCTTCAGTTATTGAAGGCACCATAATCTGCGCGATTCTTTCAGTAGCGACAAGATCACAAGTTAGCACAGCGAATGGTCGTTTTAAATGTTTAATATTCTTAAAGAGGGCCTGATTAAATATACAATGATAATTCTCGATTGTTGATAGTAATAGTCAACACCTAATTCATTCAAACGATAAATATATTACAAGTCCGAAATTATTGGAGAAGAGAATGTTACAGTACTTGAGACTCTCACCTTGATTATATGTATTGTCATAGCACTTTGAAAAAATCGCTCTAAATGATATAATTGTTCAAAGACTGGCTATATGATTCGTTGACAATTGACTATCGACCAATTCTTTACTCAACTCAACTGCAAATCAACTGAATCTTAACTGAAAAACTGACTGATTAAATTAAATTCTCTGATGAACTGAACTCTTAACTCAAGTGAAAACTGACTGCCTCTTTTCACAACTAAACCTCAACTGAACTTTTCTCTAAGTGGTTACGCTTATTTTATACTAAAACTATTATGGTATAATTGTCACGTGATAGTTTATTCCATGGTAACGCGGAGTTTGGCGCGTAATTATTTCTGCGGATGCTGCAATTTTCGTTTCTGTTGGTGTCCTTCCAAAAGTATTAGAGTTTCAATTGATATGGTTTTCGTAGAGATGTTATTGAAGTTTTCCTTTTTTTAGAAGTCCTTGATGCTGCATTCTTCTTGCAGTATTAGTTTCTGTTAACTCGTGCTCTCGTGATTACCCTTGCTAATCCTAATACTTGATCTCTTGGCTCGTGGCAGTTGCTTGTCTCTGCTGATGCTGAGTGAGGAGGTTGTCACGTAGGAGACACAAGAAATCATGAAATTGACAGATCACCGATGATTTTCTCACGTCGCAATTCGAACGTTTCACAAATAAGGTAAAAATTGAACTTTAAATATGGCAATAAAATTTATTGTACGAATCCAACAAAGTGACGGTTCAGAGTGTTATAACAAAAAAGTGTTGAGTGCTGATTTGGAAGGATTCTTATACTAAGGTTTGGTCCCTCTGGAGGGGTTATTGTCGGGTGTATATCAGACGTGGCTATTCTGTTACTATCTGGTTATTGTTTCGATGGCTGTGGCATGCAGGATGTTTTGTCTACCCTATTACTGCTTCTGAGCGTGTGACAAGGTCGTGGTCTCCCGACTTTCGTTGCCTGCTTATTATACTGGGTATTGTGGTAGGGAGAGCGCGTGCAAGGCGGTGCGTGTCGACGGGCATCTTATTGTGCATCTCACTGTGTTCTGTAGTATAATTTCCTGAAGTACTCGCATATTTTCGTGATCCTATTTTATTGTTATTTCAAGTTTTTCTGATCATGAGTGCAGCGGAATCAATGTTTTTTGTTTCTAATCCGGTTGTGCAATACGCAGCTTTATTTTAATTTTGTCCCTGACAGAAAATATAGATGACTATGTCATAAAGTGAATAATGAGGTATAGGAAAACATCACGCTATAGTAATGCCGAATTGGCGGTGCCGGCGTGATCGAAATACCTATTAGAATACGAAAAGGAGGGATTTTTAGTGGGTAGAAGCGTATCCATCCAGCTGAGCTTCACATAGCCCAGTGATATGGGTCACTGCGTATGGGTAATTTGCATTTTCTCCCCTCGCGTTCACTAATTAAAGAATTTGTAGCCCCGAAATTTTCTGGCAAAAGAACGACTGATGTAATAGTAATGCGAGGGATCGGAAACACTTGTGTTAAATGTACATCTCAAATTTTGTTTGTAGTATGTATTAATGGCTTTACATAGGAGATAATTTTTCATGTCCTTACTGATAGTTACTTAAAATATGATATCGTGATTGGTCGTGAAATTTTGAGTTAAGGTTTTGACGTAATATTGCACAAACTAGCCTCGCTATGTGTAAAACAAAAATAATTAATGTCTGTAATAAAACCGCTGAAAACGAGATCGGTATTAATGGAGTTGAAACTGATGTACATGGCAATGATAAAAGTCGATTGATTTCTCTTCTCGAAAAATTAAAAGATTCATTCGTTACGGGGTTCCTACGTACTCGCGTAAATACAGGCCAGTTAGAAATACGATTAATTGACCCAAACATCACCGTACAAAGAAGTCCTTATAAATTTAGCGAGGAAGAGCGCAGAATAGTACGTGAAAGAATAAGCGAATTAATTAGAACAAGAATCAGAAGGCCTAGTAATTCACCGTTCACGAACCCTATGTTACTCGTGAAGAAGGAAGATGGCTCAGATAGATTATGTGTAGATTTTTGAGAATTAAATAAAATTGCGGTCGCGGATCGGTATCCTTTACCTCTTATTGCGGATCAAATCGCGAGATTGCAAAAAGCGAGATACATTATTAGTCCGAACATGGCCAGCGGATTTCGCCAAATCCCTATTTATCCTAATTCTACGGAGTATACAGCGTTTGTTACCCCCGACGGACAATACGAGTATATAACGGTGCCGTTTGGATTGAAAAAAAAAATGCACCATCCGTTTTGCAGAGGGCCATTCTCGAGGCCTTAGGCGATCTCGCTTATTCGTACGTTGTTGTTTACTTTGACGATGTTCTAATTATTGCTGACTCGATAGACCAAGCTCTAGAAATATTGTACATTATATTAAATACCCTTGTAAACGCCGGATTTCTTTTAATTTTCGAAATGCTCTTTCCTAAAGACATCGGTACTCCATCTTGGATATGTAATTCAAAGACGGAGAAGTTCGCCCTAACCAGGGTGAAATACAAGCCTCGAGTTCTTTATCTGCACCAATGACCGTTGCATAGCTTAGACAATTCATAGGTTTAGCTTTTTACTTCCGAAAATTCGTTCCTAAATCTTCACAAGTAACGAACACCTGTAGGAACTTACTTTCGATAACAAAAACATAACTTGGACAGATAAACATGAAAAGATAAGGCAAAAGGTAATTTCCGTCCTGACTGATGCGCCGGTGTTAATGATATTTGACCCTCATTATCCGATAGAATTACATAGTTCAGATATCCATCCGGGGCTATTTTAATGCATAAGGTTGATGGTAAAACAGAGTAATAGAATACTATAATAAAAAAACTAGTCTCGCGGAATCCAGGTATCATTCGTATGAACTAGAGACGTTGACAATTGTAAACGCTGTTAAGCATTTCCGTCACTATTTACATGGACGAGAATTTCTTGTTACCGACTGTAATTCTTTGAAGGTGTCCAGCAGTAAAGCGAATGTAAGTAACAGGGTTTACAGGTGGTGGGCTTACATACAAACTTTACTTTTGACATTACGTATCGAGAAGGTAAACGAATGCCTCACGTAGATTTCTTTCGCGAAACCCCATAGACATTGACCATAGTATAATTAACAAGTCAAAGAAAAGGAAATTAATCTGGCTGAAATTTCAGAAGATTGGCTATTAACGGAACACCGTCGCGATCCTCAAATTTCAGAAATCGTTAATAAATTACAAGACGATGAACTCGCCGAAGATATCACAAACACATATGAATTACGATCCGGTACCCCTTATTGTAAAATACAAAGAAAAGGTAGGACTCTCTGTTTGCCCATTTTCCCCAGAGGTTTTAGGTGTTCCCTTATTAATCATGTGCACTAGTCAATTATGCACTTAGGTTGGGATAAAACGCTCGAGAAGCTGTACGAGTATTTCTGATTAGAAGGAATGGCGAGATACAATTGACTTTGAATTGCATTACCAATCGTGTGACGAAATCAAGTCCGTTAGAATTACTAATCGGTAAAACAGCAAGACTTTACGGTTTATTGCTACCCAAAAATATCGAAGAAAGAGAAGTAGGTATCTCCGATGTAGAACATCAGGCTATACAGAACATAGAGATTAGCGCTAAGTGTGATAAAGTTAGATTCGACAAGACGAAAGCTAAAGTAGTTAGATTCAATCTTGGTAATTCTTTATTACGCGAAAACGAGAAAAGAAATGAAACTAAATTATATTCAAAATTTAAGGATTCATTTGTAATAACAGAGATTTTTAACGGAGATAGGTATACTTTAAAAACATTAGATGGTAAACGATCATACAAATACAGTCACGATAGATTAAGGAAAATGCCCGATAGTTGTATTCCTGCTGAATTGGATGTCTGTAGTGATGGCGAGGTTGGCGACGATATGAGTACCGCGATCTCAGAGGATCATTAGCACTATGACCACGACAATGTAACAAAGCTCAGTAAGACCTTGCGATGCAATTCACATGCGTTTGGGGCAATAATGTAACAAAGCTCAGTAAGACCGTGGAACGAAGCTCTGTGGTCGTGCGATCTAGAAAAATGAGATTTATTTGGTAATCCACAGGACGCAACTAGCACTTTAAGTACTAATTAGAATGCCACTGATCATTATTTTATTCTGCCATTGAACACTCAATCAAAGTTTTTGTTATTGAACTAGACCCTTGGCTTATTTGGACATTTAGTTAAAATTGTAAGTAACGTCAATTATATCGAGTCTAATGTTAGTGTTAAGTTCGTCCAGTCGCGGGGAGACGCGTCTCCGTTAGGCGCATCAACGGGAGTCGTAAGTTCCCGTTACGATATACGAATCGACACCGCGAGCAGGGCGATCCCCTGATTTCTGTTACGATAATAGGGGTGGTTGTGTTGGAATAACTGTAGTCTACAGTTATCTAATATATTGAATTTATTCCCGTTTACAACACGTGGAACGTATACAGAAAATGTGTTGATATCGTCGGACCGGACACTGTTAAACTCGAGAATTGATATCGTTAGCGCGATGAATTTCGATACCGTGTGAGAATAGTAGACGTGATTGCCGAATGAGCGCAAGAACCGTCCGAAGTATGTTGACTGTCCGAGGAGTTGACGAGAATGAATAGAAGTGACTCTCCGAATTGTTGGCGAGAATTGAATTGACTGACCGATGTCGTGCTAGTTAGGAGGAAAGCTCGGTGTGGGTGTGCCCTTACTGAACCAAGGACCTGGATTCGTTGTTCATACGATCCGTGATGCCCATTGGTTATAGCCGAAGTTAATGAACAAATCCAAGGAGAGAGGCTCCTGCAGAGATGAGTCATGGGTGTCCTTGGTCTTGGGAAAAACCAGCTATTAAGCGGAGCACATCTGCTTTCCCCATAATTAGCAAGAGTGTGCAATAAACCTAATGACTGTTCACATTACCATCCATAAACCGAAAATATTTGTATGAATCGAAATTAAGCTGAAAAGATTCGGTTTATGGTGGTCCTTTAGGTTCATGCAGGTCAGTTTAACGAGGGGTAGGCCTTAGGCGGCCTGACCATAAGGGAGGTCGCGCGGACCATCTCACGCGACGTAACAGTTAGGAAAACACAATATTCTAGATGTGATAGTCAGGATGGCCGTGTCAGAAATGAAAGGACATCGAGCCTTCTCCTTGGAATTCTTAGGAAAACAATTTAATATTAAACAATCCGATTATATTTGTCTGAGAGCTGCGACGATCGGCTTGGGCTTGATGCGACAACTAGTCGCCGAACGTAGCCGCGGTCTCGGGATGAATGTGTTTAGGAGGTATAGAGTAATTGTATAGCTCTCCTTAAAAAGAAATGGCTGTAGTGGCACTCGATAGTAAACATTTCAATGGTTTCTACTCCATGGCTCGCCAAACAAGAGCGAATTAACAGAAAATCTCATTCAACTTCGCAAAAGATTTCATTCTCTGAGGGTACTGCACTTGCTTCGACGATATAACAGGCGTGCGAGACATTCGGTGTCTAAACTGGAGTGAATGCAGCTTTCAAACGTCAAAATATCTTATACTGGAGCGAAATAACTGCTAGTTTACGACAAAATCTTGAGACGATTGCACTTTGTGCAGAGTTGGGCATGATTTGATGCTAAAACGGACGTGCACAACATTGGGCGTCAAAAATGGGGTTAAAAACAGCGCCTAAATGGCAAAATATCATAAACCGGAAGGGAAGTAAAAACAGCATGTATTACCTTCGGCTTGTAATATAGAATGAAAATAGCGTTTAACGTCGGAAGATCACAAACAGGAACGAAAAAACAGTAACAGGAACTACTTTTCCTTAAAATGGTCAAAAGATTGCGATTTGCTTACAGCTGGATTGTGTCGATGATGAAAACAGCCTGCGCAATATTCGGCATGTAAAATCAAGTGAAAACAGCATCTAAACATCGAAATACATCAAACAGCAGCGAAATAACAGCTAGTTTTTGTTAAAATAGTCAACACATTGTATTTCGCGAGCTCCTGGGCTTGTTTCGACGCTGGAGGTGTCGCGCACTACATTCGGCAAGTGAAATGAAGTGAAAAGAGCGTCTAAACGTCGAAATATCACCAACGCGAAGGAAATTACAGCGATTTTTCGCCAAAATCGACGAAAGATCGCGTTTTGCGAGCGCCAGGGCTTGTTTCTACGTTGGATGTGGCGTGCACTATATTCGGCGTGTGAAGTGGCGTCAAATGAGCGTTTAAACGTCGAAATATCTCCATCGGGAAGGAAATTACAGCGGTTTCTCGCCAAAATCGACGAAAGATCGCGTATTGCGAGCGCCAGGGCTTGTTTCTACGTTGGATGTGGCGTGTAAAATGGAACAAAATGCGCGTTCAAACGTCGAATTATCTTAATCGGGAAGGAAATTACAGCGACTTTTCGCCAAAATCGACGAAAGATCGCGTTTTGCGAGCGCCAGGGCTTGTTTCTATGTTGGATGTGGCGTGTAAAATGGAACAAAATGAGCGTTTAAACTTCGTATTATCTCAATTGGGAAGGAAATTACAGCGATTTTTCGGCAAAATCGACGAAAGACCGCGTTTTGCGAGCGCCAGGGCTTGTTTCTACGTTGGATGTGGCGTGTAAAATGGAACAAAATGAGCGTTTAAACGTCGAAATATCTCCATCGGGAAGGAAATTACAGCGATTTTTCGCCAAAATCGAAGAAAGATCGCGTTTTGCGAGCGCCAGGGCTTGTTTCGGCGTTGGATCCGTCGTGCACTGTATTCGGCGTGTGAAATGGAACAAAATGAGCGTTTAAACGTCGAAATATCTCCATCGGGAAGGAAATTACAGCGATATTTCGCCAAAATCGACGAAAGATCGCGTTTTGCGAGCGCCAGGGCTTGTTTCTACGATGGATCCGTCATGCAATGTATTCGGCGTGTGAAATGGAACAAAATGAGCGTTTAGACGTCGAAATATCGCAATCGGGAAGGAAATTACAGCGATTTTTCGACAAAATCGACGAAAGATCGCGTTTTGCGAGCGCCAGGGCTTGTTTCGACGTTGGATCTGTCGTGCACTGTATTCG